>NW_022990274.1:4158848-4366348 GCF_902827175.1 Gymnodraco acuticeps
ATTAACGTTGAAAGCGTTATTGTTCGCTATTAATCTGCTAAATGTAATGGATAAATTAAGCACACATAATCACAATACTAAATGCAACCCAAACTGAACTTTACAGGGTTCATACACTTTTTCACCAATGATTTTCAATGACCTCTCCATGACCTTTACCCCATTTTCCATGACCAAAAATATGACTCTTTCTCAGCGTACCACTGAAAATGGTTTATTTGAACATGGAACAGGGAAATAAGGTCTGCATATGAAACATGTTGGTCGTATCTAAAACAAATCAAATAGGCTTACTAGCTTCTACAGCTAAAGCAACTAAACTCTCTCACCAGCAAAACACCTCGTCAGTTAAAAGCCATTTTACGTTTCATTACCATACAGTATTTATATTATCATGATAGTATTACTATTTCGGCGATTTGATCAAATATAAATTATATTTCATGCAACTTTGGTTACATTTCCATGACTTTTCCAAAACTTTGAGAAACATATTGTGTTCCATAACTCTCCCAGGGCCTGGAATTAGCATTTTGAATTTCCATGACTTTTCCAGGTTTTTAATGACGGTAAGCACCCTGACTTTAGCAGTTTGTCATGCATTTCTTTATGACAACACCAACGTGTATTTGTGTTATCTTCGCCAAAAATAAAAGAAACACAATGACATTATTGTGATTAACTCGTTTACGTTTTGAATCGATTGGAAGCACGACTTGAAACATCCATCTCTCAAGGATTACACTACTTCTTTAATACCACAATTCCATTACACAAAAAACATAACCCAATGCAAATGTAAGATACCAGCACTTAGAGCAGGGCAGCAGAGCGTTGCCATTCCCTCATATTTCATTCCCCCCCGAGGAGCGACACCCCTTTAGTAACACTGGTGGAGTGTCTGAAATGTTGTGACTTCTAATTTCCCTCATGACAAGAGGAATTTCAAAGCAGTGTTTTGGGTTTAATGAGTCTATTATACGAAGACAAAGCTGCAGGAGCTCCTTTTGTTAGTGTTGGCATTGTTTCCTCCCCGACACAGACTCCCCTGTCACTATGTAATCAAATATTATCAATCATACTTTGCCTGCTGTTATTTTACGTACGATTCATTTCAGTTCTATTTCAGCATGTGTATTCACTCTTTAATATGAGACAGAGTTCTGTATGCTCAAGCTCTGTCTGCTTACTGACTTGTCCTTGTCCCCCATCTGCCCTAAGGTGCATTTATATTGCCTCCCATCAAAGAATGAAATCATATCAGTGAACTGCACACACCACACTTTAAAATAGAGATGCCCCAATCTCTTTAGTCCCCAAACAGATACTGAGCACTGGGTTTTAAGTGTGGGCCAATACCAAGGGAAGAACTGATCTGATAGCAGTATTTCATTATTAGTTGTATGCTTCACTGTGAGGAAGTGACCAGGAGCATTTAAGGAAAGATGAGGCTTGCCTTATACCTTGCTTTCATAACTTTGTCAAACTAAACGTGAGAAATAAATACATAGATTGACAGTGTTACTTAATAAAATAATGAATTGTGCACAAGCAGCTCGGTAATACATCTTCGCATTTGTGGAATTATTTGGCAAGATGCGTCTGGAGGTGCATTATATGTTTTGGGTCCCTTTATTGAGAGATAAAGTGAAGGGTGGGAGACAGAGTGGAGGACATTGCCTTAAAAGTTTAGCGAGCCAGATTTGAACCCCTGTACTGGGCAGCAGACCCCGCATAAGGGCGGCCCGATTACGTTTGTTTTGTTATGCAGTGCTAATGCTCCCCCGGATGCATATGCAGATATTGCAAGTAGCCATATTACTTTTTGACATAGAAGCATGAAATAGCTCCAAGCAACTGACATTTGCATCGAGTTAGCGCCCTTAGCTTCTGCTGAAACATAACATAGTATGTGCACATGTAACCAGACATAAACATTGAGTTGAATTGAAAAGTTCAGACTATTGTGAATGATACCTTATTGGGCTAGACAACTAATTGAAACTGTATCAAAATTGCAATTTGGACTAAAGGGAACTTTCCAAAATGCAGTTCGCAAAAATATTTGGTAAAAGGCAAATATGTCAAAAAAATCGCTTTGTACTATGGTACTGCAGAGTAGACCCGACTTACAAAAGGTACACAGACTTAGTAGAACATCTTTGTTTGGTACAGATTCCCTTACAAATGTACACAAGGATGCATTTGACTTATTTTTCAATAACAATAATCATTCCCTCTCATATTGCGACTAATAACTTACTTGCAAAATAACTGAAAGTAAGCACAATTAGTTATTTCTTCCAAATGATGCAGCCCTTATGCCTGATCCAGCCTTGCTTCAGTATCAGATCAATGCATACTTTATTTAAAGGCTAGAAACTAACTAGTTCATAGACGTCTAACCTCGTCTCAAGGCAAACCCTTTTTTTACAAAAGCAGGGTGAGAGAGAGGGGAAATGTGTTCCGCAGGAAATGACATTATACACAGGATTAGTTCCTTTAACTGCAGCTATTTCTGCAGAATTGGTATTACAATATGAATTGGAAACCAGATTGTCTGCTTTACCCTAACTCATCTTTGAAAAGAGCTCAGGCCCTTTCTGAATCCTGCTGAGTATTGTTAATGTGTGACTTCAGACTGCCCCCGTCCCCCTAGCTTTAAAACTACTGTGGTTAGACATTTACTCAAGAAATCCCGTGTTAACCCAGAGGAATAATGACTGTCTCTAACAGCCATTGGCCAACATTCTGTATTTAAGCGCTTTCAAAGTCTGTCTCTAATGGAACCTAATAAAGTGTGTGCCTTGCATCTTTTCTATTACTGACATGAGTGCAGCACATTGGTTATTTACTCCTAGACAGACATTTTGTGTGTTTGGTAATTAGCTGTTAATAAATATGGCATACATCATATTTTCTCTTCTGAAGATCAATGTATCTAATGCATGTTTGTTTAAAAGATAACTTAATAAATACAAATAATAAAACGTAAAAATATAAAACATATATATAGACCATTATGACAATAATAATACTTGTAGTAATAATTGTAATAGTAATAACAATAATATGAATAATAATTACAGTAATAATACAAATATAAATTGTGTAAGTGGGGAATAAATATTATCTGATGACCACCATTTTTCATTAAATATTCTTTAATATCGTTCTATAAATGTATCGTTCTGATTGCCTATACTGTCATTTTACGATCTTGGGTTTTTTATTTCCTTATTGTGTGTCTAAGGACAGAGGGTGCCAGAGGCTGTGTGGTAAGTTTGTAATTTGTGTTATTTGATCTAAAAAAGAAAATCATCTTGACTTGACTATCCAGCCGAGCTTGCATCAGCAGTCAGAGTCCCCCCCCCAACTATCTGTGCTCCTGCACACAGAGCTAACTCTGCTGCTGTTAGCGCTGCAATTACACACTGGATTTCCTTCCTGGCCTCATTTCTGCCCACAGTGCCAGAGCAGCTTTCAAAGCAACCGCCAACCAAGCTGCTGAAAAAGAGACAACTGAATCTCTGTTAAACCAACTCGGACATCTTTTTTTTTTTAATCACATCATTCTTTGAAATGTGCCTATGAATGAACAATACGTTTTTATGTCCATGTTCCCAAAGAGTACATAATAAACATTGCATTATTATTTAGTTTCATAACCCTAGATTCATTGTACTTATTCAACTGAAACCCGTTGAGGGGGCTTTTGAGTTTGTCCTTGGTGTTGACATTGGGCTTGATGACACTTTTAAAAATCAAAATAATGTAAAATGGTCTGCTCATTTTCAGGTTCATATCAGTACTATGTAGTGCCTCTACTGTGACATGTCTCCATGCTTTAATGTTCAAAAAGCTCTTTATTTTTCTCATTCTGCTGCAGCACCTCTTTTCACCCTCTGTCTGAAACCAGAGCCCAGTCTGCTCTAACTGCTCCCTGCCGCCAAACCAAGTGGATATTGTTTTTGCCCTTGAGGGATTATTAAAGTATGTATTTGTCATTGAATAGTTTTGCTCACCAGCTTTATAGAGGTTGCTTACTCACTGCTCCCATCAACAGGATTCCATTTGCAATAAAAAAAGCTCTAAAAACCCACTGTACCTTAACTGCTCAGCACCAAGCAGCAGACATATACAGTTATGGACTAGCTGGTTAACAAAGTGGAACATTAAGCAGCAAAAGAGCTACACAACAAAGTTAGCAGACCAACACAGAGCTATTGGAAGAGACTAAATGTTTTAGACTTGGATGTATCAGGCCGAGACAAACTGAAATCCAGGAGTGAATTCTGCATATCTGATATAGAGCCTCAGCCGGATGTCGCCATGTATCAGAGCGTCTTAAGGTGCAGCAGATTTTTCCCAAGCAGTGGGCAATTACTGTGCAACAGCTAGAAAGACAGCAATTCTAGGATATATATATACATCTTTTTTCAAAGTAGCGCTGCTGTAACACAAGCTACTAACTGGAAGATTTCTCAACTCCAAATACAAAGAACAAGTTAAAAGAAGTAACTGTCCCAACTTCTGTGATGAATAATGAATTATAATATATTATATATACCACTGTCTTTTTCAATTGTCCACATTAAAAGACAGGTCAAAAACCAACAACAAGGACACGTAAAAGACAAAAACTCAAATGTAAATAAAAATAATTCTAAAAGAAATAATGAAATACAAAAGAAATCGACTGACAAGACATCACCTCAAATAAATGGGTAAAGATAATAAACAAAACAATTACAAAAATAAAACAACAATACGATAATTATTATAATGTAAAAATTGGTATTTGGTTTTTGAAGCGCATAATGCATATATTTTTTGTATTTTGCTTACCATTGTCTTTATTTAAAACAAAGCCGACTGAAAGATCTGAAGATAGCGGGAAAATAACTCAAGACTACACGTACACAAAGTTTTAGAGAATGACTTAACCGTGCACAAAGGAAAACTACAAATAGGTATGAAATCATAAAAAAGTTCTGTGGTTTTTACGATGGCATCACCGTTTCTGTGAATAAACACCAATAATGGAGAAAATGCGTCTTCACTAGGACAGCCAAGTATATGTCAAAGAGATAAAGAAGGCTGTAGTCAACAACAACAGTAACAGAACAACACTGGTGTGTGCACAGGGAGGCGGCGTTGTAACAAGCCCAAATAAATCTAATTAGTTTGAATGTGAATGATCTTTATGGAGGAAGATAATAGTGCAAAGGAAGATAAATAAATGTGCTTGAGAAGCACAAGTATTTATCCAGACTGCAGCTTTGGCAGAACATCCAGAAGACATCAATAGCCATTGAGGCCTGCGAGGATGAGATATGCAGCATACTCAGAGAATGAACAGAGAAATCAGCCTCCCAGCGAAAAGTGCTAAACAATACCAATAAAACACCCGTAACTCCTGCCAATTCATTACAAGAAGGAAGGATAATGCAGTCATGGTGTCTAAGGCGGATAAGGGAAAGCCCGCCGCAAAGCACAGAGGCCTGCCCCTTCAAATTAATGGTACTCATGATGAAATAAAAGAGCCATAAAAAGTGGTCTGTCTTCGCCCACAACGGGGCAACTTCTCGAATTAACGGGGGACGCATTGGACGGGCGTATGCCGCTGATTTCTTCGGAGGTGTTGAATCGTGAAGACATGTGTTATAAACCTCAGCCAAATTGGAACACCAATGCAGACAGTGTTAGTCTGTGTGCCTGTCTGATGTGCCAGCAGCCATCAGCCCAGCATGCTGTTTGTCAGCTCCATAAACGCTGCACACAATCTGCGATGGCCTGATGAAGTGCGGATATCTGAAGCCTTCATCTGCTTTTCACTGTTGGGACTAAACAAGAGAAGAGGATGTTGTGACACATGTCTTTACGGTGGTGATACCCAGGCCTGAATGCTTTTCCATAAAACAAAATGTCAAAGTATAATGTTTACATCAAATACATTATGAGCCAGTCACCTATACCTCGTTATCTAGACAGTGGCAGCTGCAGATTTACATTGCTATATTATGTAAATGTGGTCCACTGACAAAACAAGTGTACAATATGACGCATATTTTGTAGATCATTTACGATGACGAGGGGCCAGATTTACAAGTGTGGACGAAATATATGAATACACTATTTCCAACACCGGCTGGAAGGAGGAAATTAGTCTAGCAGAGAGTATGTCACTTTCCTCAGTACACCTTAGTAATACTGTTGGTAGAGTTACCTGAAGGCCTTCTAGAAGTTTGTCAGTAATGTGTTTTAGTTTCAATATGTCCTGAGCAAAAAAGCTGCAGATATTTATTTTGTAACCCAAGTTAAAACTCCCAACGTTTGCTAACGGTACATTCCTTCACTAGGGCCATAGTGGAACCCTACGGAGACGTGGACGCAGGAAGTATGAATTGCCTTTTAGATCACTGAGTGAGTAACCTGTCCTGACTTTATTTAACGAGGAAGGACTCTTTCTGATTAAAATCACTTTCTCCAAGAGAGTCCTGGACAAGATAGGGAGGATCAAGATAGGCTATTACCTCTATATGTATGCTAAGAAGTTCAAGGTAACAACAGTCAAATGTTCTCATCGTGTGTCTTTGGGCAGCTCTTTCTTTAGAATAGCTTCCTTTGCAGTGTTCTAGCTAGCAGCAAGTGTTTCCATTGAATGTTGAGTAAAGACTTTAATAAGGTTTTCTTGCCTGAGTGGATAGCTTATTCTGCACTACAGTCTGGGTTAGCCATGAGTCAAACACACTGCCACAGGGACTTGATCTTGCACAGAGCCGTAGGAATACAAATGCCCTCTGAACAGCATGCATGCCCTGTGGATGTGGACTTTGAAATCTTTTTGACCACAAATGTATAGAAATGGGGATGTTTACCAGCTTGGATTTCCACAACAAATGACAGTAAAGTAATCTCTTCTGATGTCTAGAAGATGTGAAGAATAAAACCAGCCTTCAGTCCATGCCCGCTGTGTATAGCAAGTTACCATCACTATCACATTTTGATAGCCTTGAGCGTTGATTGTGAGAAGCCATGTTTCTCATCCCATTAGCTTATCTCTAACAAAAGGCAGAAGCCACATTCATCAGGAAATGACATTGCGGAGAGATTTCCATTAATCACAATTAGTGTTGCACGGTGTACCGATACTTGAAAGGTACCGCGATACCCTGCCGTTAAAAACGTTACGATTCCTCCGTTTCATTAGTATCGGTACTTTAAGAATGACGGGGAAAAGTACTCCGGTGAGAAAGCGCCGTTTTAATAAGAGCCGTGTGTGTTCAGCGCTCTGCTTCCACTCCCTGCACTGCAGCCGTGCCTGCAGTCCCGCCCCTCTCAAGCACGCTCAAGTGCCTCCCCTCTCTCGTGCACGTGCTAGCTGCCAAAGCATGTGAGAAAACGAGAAGCATGGCTGCAAGTGGGAGTGCAACTGCCGCTGCGCCTCGGCTTGTTGACAAAAAAGACGCCAGAAGCGACATTTGGAAGTATTTTAGCTATATCTCTGACAGTGAGGGCAAGCCTACGGACACCACGAGGCCTGTCTGTGAGAAATGTATTAATTTTAATTGTATTACAATTCTTGTCATTTATTTTATTTATTATTCTCATTGTTTAAAAGTTTGTGTTATTCTTTCACACACACATACGGGTTTTGGGCCAAGGGCGACACCGTACTTCCGGTATCCGCCATTTCACACGAGGTGCAACCAGAATATCATAGTCTATTGCCTTAATCAATATAGTCAACTCTAAAATACCACATATATGCATTGGCATGATAATATTATTGTGACAAGTGGGGTATTCACCTGGTGTTTCCAGAAGATAGACGTAGATGCTGCCAAAATCGACCGAAGGCCACTTTCGAGAGTCGTATTTCCATACATCTGCAGGCAGTCTGTAAGGGCAATCGGACAACCCACACAGCTCTAGTTTACGCTGGTAACGACCTAGAGCACACCCCTCAAGTCCAGAGATGTAATCCGAAGACATGCAGCGATTTCTTCGGTCGTTAATTCAGAAAAAAAACCTAGTGCGCTCTGCCTTGCAACGTTAGCTAGCTGTTTATATTAGCACCTCCAGGATATTGGCACCTCCAGGAAAATGGCGTATTTATATATATTAGGGCCGGGACTTTAACGCGTTAATTAAGATTAATTAATTATACAAAAATTAACGCATTTTAATCGCACTTATTTTTGCACCGTGGAACTTTTCTCACTGGATGAGTTTCAGGCGTACCGATTATACTGGAGCACCAACTAACGTTCATGACTTCAGACAACAACAAACCACAGTGAACAACAGTGGGAAATGTTGTTTTAAAAAACGGACGGATGGAAGCGTTGATAAGAGCACGGTTGTGTGGAAATTATGCAAAAAGGAATTCGCATATCACCGCAGCACATCAAGCCTCAAGTATCACCTCAATGCAAAACATATAGCAGCTAGCGTGGAAGCTAGCGTGGACGTTAGCCTCTTTTATCGCGTTCACACCAAAAAGAGCCGGTACTAAAATTAGTTAATGAGAACCTTTTTACCCCCACGAAAGTCCCTGCTAGAGAGCAGAGAGCTGCTAGAGAGCAGGGACTTTCGTACGGCTCTCTTGTGAGAAAAGAGCTATATGTCTGATTGGCTGGGCGGATTGCAAACCACGCCCTGTAAAACTCCCAAAAAGTTTTGTGAAGCCGCCATTTTATTATCCTCGCATTAGCATTATTAGCATTAGCCCAGCGCAGAAACGCAGAGAGACTAACTTATGGCAACACAAAATAAAACATGGGAGCGGTGGAGATGAGGAGGTGTTGGCGTTCTGGCGATTTACTCGGAAGGCTTCAGTAGAAGCTGCTGGGACTCCCAGCAGCTTCTACTGAAGCCAGTCCCCAACTCCGGGGACTTTGGGCGGCAGTATACGCCGTGAAGTGGTTTGCGGCCTGCCAGTAAACCCAAAACAGAAGAAGAAGAAGTGACGTCAGCGGCTTCATTTGCCTAATCCACCCCCAGGTTCAAAGAGTTCTCATGAACTAAATTCTCATGAACCTTTGTGGGAAAAGTACTGCGGTGTGAATGCGCCTAATGGTATACTAAAATCCATGTGAAAAAAAATTGCTTCTCACTGTTCTTAGGTCAAATATGTATATGCGATTAAAAATGCGATTAATTTCGATTAATTAATTACAAAGCCTCTAATTAATTAGATTAATTTTTTTAATCGAGTCCCGGCCCTAATATATATATATATATGGCGCGCGTTGCATTGTGGGTAGCTCGTGACGTCACTGTGTGTGAAATAATGGTTATGGTTCTGGTGTGAAATAAAGCACAATAATTACATTTAAGACTGTTTCCCTTTTTTTATGTAAAGTATCGAAAAATAATCGGAATCGCAATTCTTGACTTGGTATCGGTATTGAAACCAAAATGTTGGTCTCGTGACAACACTAATCACAATGTATAACAACATCCATTGACATTCAGCTGTGTCAAAGGAAGTTGACACAGCTGAATGTCAATTCCCCGCCTTCAATGACACAAAAACAAGAAAACACCTCAAAGATTTCTCTTGCTAAATGTAAAAATAACACTGGCAAAAAAAGTACAAAAATAGATACACGTCTGCAAATGTATGACTAATTTTAGTTTTCAGGGCTTTCTAAATGCAGTAGACTTAATTTGGTCACAAAGGGCAAGGAAGTGAAACAGCTTGAGACAGAAACAACACCCAGCATGCAGCGCCGCACACAGAGCCAAAGATGTCGACCACATTTAATCAGATCAGCGCTTGTGATTTGACTCAGATCAGAGGAAGTCCAGAGTCACAGTGTGAAAGCAATAATGTAATGAGGCTGATGAGAGCTTTCCCATAATCAGCTCGCCTGCTCATTTCCCTCTGTTATCGACCTCCCTCGTCTCTGTTGTGATGTACTTACAATCAATCTGACACGTCCCGGGGACAGTGAAAGACACTTGCGACAAATGTCAACGTGCAACAGATGTAAAACAATTGATGGATTTATCCTAAATAAAAATGATTGTGAACACTTACTGTGAACTTGAAGGAGCTATGTCTCATGGCCTTCGTGAGCGCATTGAGTTTGCTCAGTTACCATGGAGATTATTTGGTAGTTAACAATGTAGCTCAAAGTTGAGGACATCTTCAAACAGGGGATCAAGTACAGACTTGTCAAACACATATTTAAAAGTGCAATATAGAACCTTCAAGCTCAACTGTAAATCTACTATTACCAGCACATAGAATATAATAAAGTAATCAGAAGAGTGCCTGACTATACTGCTATACAAGACTTTTTTCAAATGGAAAGAATAAGCCAATACGGATATACTTTACCTGCAATGAGCTAATATTAGCTTGCTGCTTTAGTGGACGTTACAGCATTAGCACATACAGTGCATTTAAATGAATAATGTAAGCATGAGTGCTGTTCTGTTGGGATGACCTTGCTGTATATTTGATATACATGTTTTGAACTTGCCTGTCAGAATTGTTCCTCCACTTGCAAAAAACTACAGAATCTATGGGGAGTGATTTCTTGTGTCACTGAGGATTGTTTATAATTATTTTTATTTCAGTCAAATTCAGCGTGATGTGGCCTAAGTCACTTCACACAGAGGTCGGCAGCTTACGAATAAACGTCTTCTTTTGTTAGACCCAGAAATAACTTCATGTAGGACAGCACAATTCATCAAAAATGATTTATCTAAAATACGGGCTAGTGCAATATTCAAATTGCACTAAGTGCAATATTTTGTAAAATATATGAATGAAGTTTTATAGAGTTCCAGAGAAGTTCGAGCCCACGAATGCTATTATATTGACTTAATAAAAAAATCAGTTTGGTACAAATCCTGTTTAGAAAAAAATCGCATAATGATAACATTAACATATCTTTCAATGATAATGTGAATAGCGTCTCAAAAATTATCATTCTCTCTAGTATCGCCAATCATAAAGCAACGGCATCAGTCAAAAAAAATCTTCAAAACCTTCTTCAAAATAGTGTAGTCCTAAGATATAAGTGCAAGCAGTGAGTTAGATAATTGATTACCTCTCAAATTTAGACAGGTATAACATATCAAGACCACATTGATAGTTTGATGTCAAAAATGTATAATTAACAGCTTTGTGAAAAGCTATGGACAGAAATGAGTCCCTCCCTTGGACACATGGTTGAACAGATTCAACCTTTTGTTTCAAAGGGTACAGTTGTGTTGCCTACCTTGGTGTCAGCAACACACTTTGCCACCCAGCATATTTCAACCCTGACTTTATTCACAGCTGACCTTTCAAAGTACGACCAATGAGGCGAAAGCTCTACATCGCACAAGCAGCCACTGTGAATAAAGCAATATACTTATACAGCGTATTGGATTATGAGTTGATAACACCAAAAACACATTTTACCTTGGGAGAGGAAGTATCCCATGACAAATTGTTTGCTGCAGATGCTGAGGCAGTAAACGCTGTTTCTGTAAACACACCTTAAGGCAAAACTACAGGAAGAATCTTACAGACAAGCAATTTCCATTCTGGTTTGTAGTATGGCATCCGAAAGAGCGAAACCAATCATTTGGTTCATTTATCACGCTGAAAGTATTCATTAGGGCCGGCACCCTGTTGCATTGACTTGTATATACCCTTGACTTATTTGGATTTTTAATGGAGCAAGTCCAACTGCTGCAAACAGAGTCCAGACAAGAACAGTTCCAATAAACAGGCTTGTCTTTGTTTTTGGTACATTTTATCGAGTCCTATTTTCTGTGAGTGCACATGATTGTATTACACAATCCTCTACAAACCTCTTATCGAGTCAAAAGGCAGTGGTATGTTTCCAGAACCAGTTTTCTGGCTACAGAGGTAATGTCTCCAGCACTTTTTCCAATACAAGGGACATATGCATACACATGATATTAGAATTGGTCAGTGATGTCCATCCATCCATCCATCTTCTCCCGCTTATCCGTGGTCGGGTCGTGGGGGTAGCAGTTCCAGCAGAGAGCCCCAAACTTTACTTTCCCTGGCCACATCAACCAGCTCTGACTGGGGGATCCCAAGGCGCTCCCAGGCCAGCCAAGAGATATAATCCCTCCACCTGGTCCTAGGTCTACCCCTTGGTCTCTTCCCAGCTGGACGTGCCTGGAACACCTCCCTAGGTCAGTGATGTACCCATTTCAAAAACTACACTAACTTAATATTATACCAAATTATATATATATATCTATATATATATAGATATATATATACATATATATAGATATATATATAAATATATGAGTTCTACACAAACATTTCACTATACTTGGTCAAAATTAATTCTAGAAAATTGTGATTTCACGGTTTCGCTTTAAATAGTTTGTTACATCAACCCATGGTCCAAAGAAAAGCAGCATCATTTAGAAGCTTGATTTGGTGCATGCTTGACATTTTGTGTCGAATAATCCAAAAAGGTTGTGTATATTAACCAAATAACTAATTAAACACAATATCTTACTAGACCTGATACATAATGACCAAATACATGTTGGTCACGTGTTATGTTGTCAGTGTTATTAGAAAAGTCTCTGTTTGTGCCATCAGTTACTGAATATGAATTCAGTTATACTGGGCAGCAAGCTTTGTTGCCTTCAGTATTACCCTATATCAAAGTGATGACAAAGAGTTCCACGCAGGGAGATATAAAGTATTTTACATGTGGCAAAAAAGCCAGCACTCGTATCAGATTGGTACTTCAAGTATCATAAGTGAAACTACATTTGTTTAAAGTATTTACTTAAGCTTATACAGCTAAAAATGCAAATTGTGTTGCATGTTTTACTTAGAATGTAAAGACCATTGAGATCTTACGCCAAAATCTTGCCAGGGTTGAAAAGTGGGGGGGATGTAAAAATTATGTAATTGCACATTTATTTTGTGGTCACACAAACTCACCAGGTTAGCTGTAGCGGTTTGTCCAGTAACAGACACTTTTTTAACCGTATACATTACAAACACTACATTTTGAGCTAGCTATGTCTGTCTTTTGCAATGATTTATGCTGAAGGAAGTTGCACAAAAAGTGTTATTTTCAGCTCAAACATTAAAGCACTGAGTCTATAAAATACCTTTAATGTGCCTGGGACTTCATCTTTAGTCATTTCATTTTCTCCTTGTGCAACTCAATATTATTCCAGAATGACTCATCATATGTACAATAAAGTAGATCCATTAGTGCTGCAAAGGAGCCTCCATTCAACGATCAATAGTAGACTCATACGACTAAGAGTAAGGATGCTCCGATCGCCAATTTCGGGGCAGATACCGATCGTCGATCCGATCGAGTGGGCGGGGCCTAAATGGAAGATTTAAACATCACTTTAAATCTTCCATTTAAAGTGATGTTTAAAACTCAGTTATGGGGCTCATTCACTGGCACTTACACAAACAACAATCAACTTAATTATTACATTCAAATGATGTACATTATTCAAGTTTACATTCACTTTGGATAATAACACGGGAAATGAGCGGAAGCGCTCTCTTTTCCTCTCTCCCTCTCCTGACAGCCTGTCAGTATCTCATGCAGCTCACTGATCCAGTAATGAGTGACCCGACAGTGAAGAATAAATATATGTATTAACTAGTTTAGCTTGTTCCAGAGGTAGATGAAATAGCTAAGTGTGTTAGGTCTAACTCTTGTGTGTCACATCGGAGCATCCCTAACTAAGAGCGGGACAAAAAAAACAAGACTCGGATATAAAACAGGCAGTAGACCCAGCGTGCCCTCAGCTGTCTCATTTGCAAAAGCCCATGATTAATTGAGGTGTATAATAAATGCTGAGAGGGTTAATTCAATCACAAAGATGGTGAGAAAGAAGGCTTTGACATTTGTCGGTGTCAACACCTTAACCCAGCATGAGAAAAATATAAATTATCTTAAGTCCTTGGTATAGTTTCAGACAGAAGGATTTTCTTTTGACATGACAATAAGAAAATAGAGCTACTGATAAGCGCATGTGTAATCTTCCTGCTCAAATTTGATTCCAGAGGTACCAGCTGCTATAGTCACAGTGAATAGAAAGCTGTTTGAGGATGAGGCTTCTGACAGCAAACAGCTCTAGGTGGAGAAATGAACTCTTTGTAATAGAGTTTGTTGTGACAGTGAGAAATGGGGAGCATGGGCTGATAGTAATGATATTATCAGTCACTGAGTGAGTGTTGTCAACATTACAGTAGCGCTCATCTGCTGAGATGTCATTAGGTGGTGGCGAAGTCGATAGGGACTTGGCTTGGCAACTGGAAGGTCACCATTTCAAGTCCCGGCAAGACCACGTGCTACAGAGGTGTCCCTGAGCAAGGCACCGTTCAAAATGGCAGCACACTGCTCCTAACACTAGGATGGGTCAAATGCAGAGAAACAATTTCCTCACGAGGGATTAATAAAAGTCCATCTTAAATTATCAATATGTGAACGCCATTACTGTAATCACAATCACTATACCACATGTTTAAAGTGCTTTACATAACAAACCAATAGTATTCAAGTAGTTTAGTTCTAAGATGATTCAAATTCCATGTCAACTATTGGAATTTAGTAGTGAATACCAATAGAGAGCCGAAGTCCCTCCCTTTCCGGGGGACCTCCATGGGACCTTATTTCGGAAAAAGTATGTATTGAAGTCAAGAGATTGGAGAGAGAAAGATTATCTTTCGATCCCGTTTGAATTGTGCCACAAATTACACATTTGATGCTTGTCAAGTCAAAAAACAAAAAATGTGTCGTAAAACTGTGAAATAACACTTTTTTTGTGTGAAACGGCTCAATGAACTACATCTCCCGTCTCGCACCAACACGGCCGTCACGTTGGAACATTTCACCTCTTTCTTTCAGAATGAGGCGGAAAGTATTAAAAGAGGTGAAAATCACTACAAGTCTGGGCATGTTGAGAGCTGTACATACACACAAGGGGAGTTAGTCGGTTCCGTGAAAGCCAGCATGCGGGACCGGGATTCTGGGATTTGTAGTCTTTCTAGTTGCGTATTTTTCATAGTCTTATATTTCAACAGTTTTACGACAAACTGACTTTTTTGACATGGAAATTATTTTTTAAGATTGACAAACATCATATGTAATTCATGGCACAATTCAAACAGGATCGAAAGATAATCTTTCTCTCCCCATTGACTTCAATACATACTTTTTCCGAGATAAGGGACTCTATACCAGTTAAATTCCACTTAATATAAAACAACAACATTCTTACAGTTATTTGTTTGTATTCTCTTTAAGGAAGTTAAACAGGTCATTATATACATCATAATTTATTAATTTGTATTTGAATTGCTTTGGAAAAATCTCCTTACAAACATATTCAAGTTTCTGGCTGAAAAAAATACATTTTACGAGATTAGATTTAAACACAACATGATGAAGTTAGAACCCAACTTCCCCTATCCTCTGTGTATTAATGATTAGAGTTTGAACGCATCATATTTAACTCAATGGAACCTGTTATGTAATGCTAGCTGTTATATAGCCAGAACATGATTGTGTTGCCCAGCAGCTAACAGCTAACGCTAACTAGCTCACCTCCCTTTTTAATTCTAATATGGATTACTTGTGCACAATGTAGCATTATCAGGTGGAAATAAACGCTCCTCTATGTTTGCCCTAAATACGTTGTTCTATATTCCTCAGGACCACATGATGATGATACAACGTTACACACAGAGTACGGTCTAGTTTCACAGAATTTAGGCCTCAACATAAAACAAAAAGTTGCGTATATCATGACATCACTAATGTCAACAACAGCATGATTCAGTGTGCTGTGTGACCAAAATGTAAATGGCATATCCATGACAAGCTTTGGCTTCCTGTTTATATTAACCAAAAATGAATTCATTTTACAAGAAAAGGCAAGGAAATAGCAGCAACAAAAATAAATATAAGCTTTGTGTGTGGATGTGTGTTTGTTTGTACACTATCAATATACAGTTGTATGATTCTGCTGAAAAGAATGTCTTAGAATTGCTCTTAAATCTCCTGAACACTGACAATCTATGTAGTCAGACCTCTTACCATGTGTTGAAACATTTTTGACATTTTATTATGAAAGTTATGATCGCATTTTGGATAGTTCATTTTCATAGACTATCTCCTAGAACATGTATAGTGTCCTTGACATAAATATGCATGTACGAAAAGCCAGAAGACACATTTTGAATACCCCAAAAGCCTGTGATTAAAAATAGAGTAAATAATCATTTTACTTGACCTCTGAATATGTCCCATGAAACCTAACTGTATATTGTTTGTGTTTATAATATTCTCTATTATAAATAGCAGTGAATTATAGGCATGTCTGCTTGGGTAATACAGCTTATTGAGCGATCCCAGCTTCATAACAATGACAACAATTCAAATGTTTAGGATTTTGGACACTATTCAGCTATATTATATGTTACCATCATACTCATAATGTGGATGTCTTATCTCATCCAACACAGAATAACACAAGGTGGCAGGCAAGGCTTTTGAAGCTTGAACTAGACAATAGTGGAAAAAACATTGCAATATTTGTTTTATGGATCAAAACAAACCAAGTAGCAGTTTTTGGCCAATATCTTCCTTTACTGTAGCTGTAATATATCAGGGATGCAAACACAGGTATGGTGAAAAAAGAGAGAACTATTTGAAGCATAAAAAAAACAGCGTAATATACCATCTGACAAAGGCCTGTGCTATAATGCTTCAATTAACTGGCGATTCTTTATAATATACTCAGATCAATAGGAGACAGAAATGTTAAGTTATAAATCAAGGGTTTTTATTATTATTTACAGCAGGGGTGGGGAACCTTTTTCCTTTCAATTTTTACAACATCCTCCGAGGGCCATACAAATGATTGAACTCAACCTCTGCTTAAAAAAACTAAAATCACAGCCCATTAATTTCGCCTTTCTTTCATTCTGTGCAAAGAAAAAGCAACCTCTTAATCCAGATATCTCACCATGACTCGCGCATGCATGCACGTGCACGGTTGTGGCATGACCACCACAACAGAAAGATATGGACACAAGATGTGTGCAAATGTATTTAGTATCCTATCCATGTGAACATGATTTAAGTGGGGGGGGGACCTAACCTCCTCTTGGGGGTCCGGGGGCATGCTCCCCCGGGAAGATTTTTTTTTAAATATTGAAGTTAAAAGCATCAATCTGGTGCACTTTGAGAGCAACATGAGATCTATGGGTAGGCTACATCTCTCAACACCCATATGAAACAGAACTGTAAGCAGATTCTTCTTTTTGGATATTTTACAAATCACTCCCCTTTTAAACTTTATTCTTGTTATTTTTAACAACTTTTTTGTTACTGTCATATAGTATTTTATACCTGTTTTTCATTTAGTCTCTAATGTCTCATTAATAACTACAATGATCATATCAAGGTCTGCCTTAACCTCACTGAGGTTATTTGAGCCTCTCAGGAGCAGTGGCGGTTCTAGACCAATTTGACTGGGGGGGCAAGTTATTTTCTGAGGGGGGCACAATAAATGCAGGACGAAAAAGAGAACTAGACTAGTTATAGTACAACTTTTTGCACTAACACCATATCATATTTATATAAAAATTAGGGCCGGGACTCGATTAAAAAAATTAATCTAATTAATTAGAGGCTTTGTAATTAATTAATCGAAATTAATCGCATTTTTAATCGCATATAAATATTTGACCTAAGAACAGTGAGAAGCAATTTTTTTCACATGGATTTTAGTATACCATTAGGCGCATTCACACTGCAGTACTTTTCCCACAAAGGTTCATGAGAACTTAGTTCATGAGAACAAATGAAGCCGCTGACGTCACTTCTTCTTCTTCTGCTTTGGGTTTACTGGCAGGCCGCAAACCACTTCACGGCGTATACTGCCGCCCAAAGTCCCCGGCCGGAAGTCCCCGGAGTTGGGGACTGGCTTCAGTAGAAGCTGCTGGGAGTCCCAGCAGCCTTCCGAGTAAATCGCCAGAACGCCGACACCTCCTCATCTCCACCGCTCCCATGTTTTATTTTGTGTTGCCATAAGTTAGTCTCTCTGCGTTTCTGCGCTGGGCTAATGCTAATAATGCTAATGCGAGGATAATGAAATGGCGGCTTCACAAAACTTTTTGGGAGTTTTACGGGGCGTGATTTGCAATCCGCCCAGCCAATCAGAAATATAGCTCTTTTCTCACAAGAGAGCCGTACGAAAGTCCCTGCTCTCTAGCAACTCTCTGCTCTCTAGCAGGGACTTTCGTGGGGGTAAAAAGGTTCTCATGAACTAATTTTAGTACCAGCTCTTTTTGGTGTGAACGCGATAAAAGAGGCTAACGTCCACGCTAGCTTCCACGCTAGCTGCTATATGTTTTGCATTGACGTGATACTTGAGGCTTGATGTGCTGCGGTGATATGCGAATTCCTTTTTGCATAATTTGCACACAACCGTGCTCTTATCGACGCTTCCATCCGTCCGTTTTTTAAAACAACATTTCCCACTGTTGTTCACTGTGGTTTGTTGTTGTCTGAAGTCATGAACGTTAGTTGGTGCTCCAGTATAATCGGTACGCCTGAAACTCATCCAGTGAGAAACGTTCCGCGGTGCAAAAATAAGTGCGATTAAAATGCGTTAATTTTTTTAACGCGTTAATTTTTGTGTAATTAATTAATCTTAATTAACGCGTTAAAGTCTCGGCCCTAATAAAAATAAAGGCAATGAACAGTTAAATCTCTACTTTACATCTACAATTACACGGATACAATAGTTTAACTCACCTTCAATTATCGTGGTAGTCTCTCGAAACGTAGGTTTCAATCAGTCTTTCTTGGATGCAACAGCCTCTGATGATCCGAGATGAAAAGTGTTTGTTTTTCGCGCGCTTCAGCCGGACAGTGAAAGTGAGTGCACCGCTCTAATGGGTCCTGAGTGCACCGCTCTAATGGGTCCGACTAGAATGACGAATAACGTTAGTTCCGCCTATTCCGTCATTCAATAAATCGTGTAATAAATCATACATTTTTCATTTTTTTCACTTTTCAATTTTAGGGGGGCCACAGGGGGGTCAGAGGTCAGAGGTCAGAGGTCAGTGTCCCCCCTGCCCCCCCCCCCCCCTTAGAACCGTCCCTGGGGAGCGAGCTCTCTTCCACCTGGTTGTATAAAAGCTCTTTACATTTATTAGCATAGCTAGCTAACCAGATGCTAATAACAACAGATCGCCACCCTGCTTACAACTAAAGACAGCCATGCAAACACTGCGGCATGTGTACGGCTCCTTATGGGTACTGCAATATTGAAGAGCTGGAGCGGCGTTCCGGTCAGACGAGACATATACTGTACCACGTGAAGACCGACACGTTACGCTCGTGTTGTGTTCAAGGAACCTGTCCTTGGCCAGGAAAAACAGGCATACGCTTGTTTAATTATTTTAATTGATATGTCTAGATTTCTTCTTCTTTTTTGAAGTGAGAAGTTGTCCGTCAGTCAGACTGACAGTCGGACTGCAGACGGACCCCCCCCCCCAAAACGAAACCTCTTCGGTTCTCCACGAAATACACAAGTCACCCAAATCAGCGTTAAAAAAGCGGGAGGCGCCGAAAAGCGACTAATTTGCATCACTGATATATGCATACAACTGATGTTGCATATTTCTTTTGCAACCAAAACTTTTCTCCTAAGGGTGCATTCACACCTAATAGTCCGCTCTCTGGTGCGCACCAGACCACAGTTTGTTACATTGTTTCATTTTTCAGAAGGTTTGGTTTGCGTTCACACAGGCAAAAACTCAAAGGGACTATAAACTTTAAACACAAGTCATGTGCACGGAAATGCTGTTCAACCATTGGTCAGACATGAAGCGGGTAAACACCACATGTAAACACGGAAATCGCGGCAATTTCTACTGTAGCCGCTACCATGGAGCATCCGCAGATTGTTTTCATGCTGCTGTTCATATGGAGAGCATATCAACAGAATGTAGCGGGCGACGCATATCAATACATAATGAGACAACGTGCGTTAAAAAACGTTATAACCCATGCCTATAATGACAGACGTTCTGCAATCAGGAGGATGTTTCACCGACGACAGGTGTCACTGATGACACTGTACCACAGCGTTTTTGCTGCACACATGGGACCAGTGAGGTAAGCAGTCACAAAAGCAAATATAGAATAGGTTATGTTTATAGTTGTTTATATATCTGTCAATTAATACATCATTTGAGAAAGAATGGAAGCATAACCCTATAGGCTTCTGTATGCACACCATATATATAAAAAGATGCTAATAAAATAGCTAGATGGAATAGTTATGTTTACACATGTAACTGTATATATTTATTATTTTATATTTAAAGCACTTCATTGAACAATCACTTGAAAGTTGAACTGTGATAATTGCATGTCATTTTATAACCTTTTTCTGCTTTTATTGTAAGAAAGGTGCTATACAAATAATGAATACAAGTTGTGTCTTTCTCCCCTTCCACAGGTGCCTGTGGGTTCAGTACCGAAGCTCTCACTGGTGGCATGATGCAGTTGAGACCTGGACTGACAGGCAATGGCAGAAGAACTTCCGCATGAAAAGGGCCACTTTCTTGCACTTATGTGACCTCCTGCGGCCAAGTCTAATAACAACACCCGCTACCGCCAACCGATCCCTGTGGAGCTGCGGGTTGCCATTTGTTTGTAGAGGCTGGCCACTAACCTGGAGTTCAGGTCCCTCTCCCACCTTTTTGGGATAGGAATATCAACAGCCTGTTTGATCACCCAAGAGGTAACAACGGCCATTAATAACACCATGGGTAAGATGTTAATTAAAGTTCCAACTGCAGCACAGCTGAGAGCCATCATGCAAGCCTTCCGGGACAAATGGCACTTCCCACAAGTTGTTGGAGCTATTGATGGTACTCATATTGGGATCCTGGCTCCGAGTGACACCCCTGCCGACTATTATAACCGCAAAGGCTTTCACTCTGTGATTCTGCAAGGTGTGGTGGATCATCGCATGATGTTTTGGGACATAAACATAGGTTTCTCGGGTAAAGTCAGAGATGTTCACAAGTCTTTTTTTGCAAGTCCAAGTCAAGTCTCAAGTCAAGTCTCAAGTCTTTGGTCACGAGTCCAAGTCAAGTCTCAAGTCTCTAAAAAATAAAAGTCTCATGTCTCTTCTGGTTGTAATAAGCCTTCTATTGTCTGCTGCTATCCAGTCTGTTAAGAATACTGCACAGCTATATCTAAGAAATTCAAAGCATTTACTGTATTATTATCACTCCTATATCTATTAGCATTAGTGCTGTAGCGACGCGTCGACTTCAAAATATCGTCGACGACTAGGGATGGGTATCGTTTGAAATGTATCGATTCCGATTTCGATTCCGGTTCTGCTTATCGATTCCGGTTCTTATCGATTCCCCGTTTCGATTCCAAAATTGTAAAATAAAGAGGTCAAACGTTTAGATAACAAAAATATATTTATTCTTAAAAGCTTTAACTGAAATTGTTACTAAAAAATATACATGCAATACAAATGTATTGCACAATAGCTGTGCTTTATTTTAACTGAGCTATGCCTGTGGCAAGCTATTAACAGGCATTACACTTTGCCTTTTCTTTTTCTTTTTTAGTGTAGTGGAGCCTCACTTCAGAGTGTTTACCGCGACCTATCTTTGGTGTTATGAAGTGACTGAGCTCGTGAAATGTCTACGGGAGGGCGGGGGAGCATCGCTGCGGGGCAACTGTGGACCTCTGTCGCCTGTCAGCGCAATTTATATGATGCCGTTTAAAAAAATGAAGGGCGGTGCCGGCCATCAGCGTACCGAGCCGGCCGTCAACGGCCCGCTGACGACCGGCCGTTCTGTGATTCTCCAGGTCCGCCTTGTATTCCACCGGGTCACCGCAGCACCGCGGTGCAGACGGACCCGCTGGAATACAGGGTCTACCGCGTTTAGGAACCATTAAGCAGAACCGAAATTGTGTATTTTGTATGGGTACCCGGTACCCGGCATTTTCTTATCGGTTCTCATCTGGAACCGTGTTTCGGTTCCCAACCCTATCGACGACATATTTCCGCGTCGACGCGTCGCCACCATAGACTGTATATATGGTCGCCACACACACGTGGGTCACCCAAAGCAACAAGCAGTTCGCAATCGCACTTCTAACACAATGGAGACTGAAACGGCTACCAACTCCTCCTCACAGGATTGCGCACGAAGCCCTCAAACGAAAACATCTCGCCCTAGGTCTTCAAAAGCATGGGAATATTTTAAAGTTAGTCCAAAACGCAAAGATATTTATATATTTATATCTCACTGAGACTGCTGCTTGACCGGAAGCAGCAGCTAGCTGTGGTGGCAACCATTAGCAGCTAGCATTTGCTCTCCGATTTTTACATTAAAATGGAATTATGGATTATAAATTCAATACTTTTTTTATACATAGACGTTAAAAACCTATGGATTAACCGATTCAGCCGCGTTTTTTCTCATTTTAATGCCATTGAACACGTATTTTGATCAGATTGACAGCTACGGCGGTGAGACGATCTCCCTAGAAGCTCTGTGAAGGTACGTGTTGTGATGACTGTATTTGCTTCCCCTGTCGCGAGTCCGGATCACTCAGTGATGATACTATGTACCTACATAATCTGTGGAGTCTCAGCTTTAATCGGATATCTTGTGTGTGCAGCTACGATAAGTAATAAGGGTACTTTTATCTTGAGATCTGTGCCAATGTCCGTTAGCATTTTTCGCTCAGGGGTCATTTAGATGCTTCTTATGAGACTTGTGTTTTGGTAAACATGGTTTGTATCGTCAGTTAGCTGAGATTATTTCCGTTAATCTGGTATAACACATTAATAGGTTCTTAAATATTAAGATCCCCTGAGACACAGTATCGTGAAAAAAAAAAAATGTTACATTACGTTTTTTTTACATTACGTTTTTTATGAATTGAACAACAGAAAAATAATCGTTCGATTAGTCGACTAATCGATCAAATAATCGCCCGATTAATCGTTTTCAAAATAATTGTTTCCCCCCAGCACTAATTAGCATACAGTATCAGTACTGATTAGTTGTTTGTTATATGATCACTTTAAACAGGCTATTGCAATGCAATATGAGGAAAAACATCACACTTTAGCTAAATGCAAACAACTTATAAGCAAAACACTTCAGAATCAGAAATCAGTATCACAAATACTTTATTAATCCCCCGCAGGGAAACTGTGTTAAAAGTACTTAAAAGTAAACATTTGTTCTGTGCCATTTGCAACTAAAAAACTAGTGCTGCAATATTATCTGAAATATACTGAACTGGTGATAAAAACATGACCTGTTCCAAAAGAGATATCTTCCATTAACACCATTTACCAGCCAAATGCTGGTAAATCATGCAAGTGGCTGGTACTGTATGTTGCACGCACCAGCCAAAAATAACAATGGCTATCTATTGAGTGGCTGGTAAAATGTCAACATTCACTAGGCTAGCCATTTGGCCAGTGGACAAAAATGTTAAAATTTGACCTCTGCAACCGTATTGTTTAATTACACTGGGTCTCTAATTACATCTTTTAAGTATACTATAAATAAACATATTCCTCTATCCTCTCACTCAAACCCAGTGTAATGGTAACCTGATAAACCTGTAACATTAACGTTACGTGGTCAACAATAAACCTGTAAACTGCCTATAAACCGACAGATATATTTATGTATGTAACTATGTATTTTTCTACGTTTAACGTTAGCCAGTAGATGGTGGCAACGGAACGTAATGATTAACGTTACCGACCTTTTTTATGTCATGTCAAGAGTTGGATGTCAACGTCATTCAACGCAAACAAGTGTGACAAGCAAACATTCACTCATCTTTTCAAATATTCAGTTACAAAGCTAGTAGCAAGCTAAGTGAGGTGGGCTGAAGATCGGAAAATTGTGAGTTCAAATCCCGCCTGGATCACCACCACTAGTGTGCCCTTGAGTAAGGCGCTTAGCCCATAGTTACTCCAGGGAGAATGTCCCTGTAATCGGTCATTGTAAGTCGCTTTGGATAAAAGCGTCAGCTAAATGAAATGTAATGTAATGTAATAAGTTAACATTACATAGCTGATGCTGAGCTAAACATGTTTGCTAACCGTCCATACAGTATGCGTTAATGTGACTGACCTCTCCGGGTGAGTTTTCAAGTGCCTGATGAAATTTGACGTTGTTGCACCAGCATCCTTGATTTTAATATTGCAGACTTTGCAGTGTGCGCTCCTTTTGTTGGTGCCGCCGGCGTTTTGTTCGAAGTTTTTATAGTTGAACCTAATTACAAGCGGTACAGCTGCAGGTGTGCCGCCGGTCGCCATGGTGTTACCATGATGTTAATGTTAAAGGTGGGGTAGGTAAGTTTGAGAAACCGGCTCGAGATACACTTTTTGTTATATTCCATGGAATGCTCTTAACATCCCGATAGCCGGCCCGGCTAAAGTAACTGGATGGCCTACCTGCCTGTCAGCCTCCCATCGGGGCACAAACTTATCTCGTGCCCTCATTGGTCATGTGCGTTCGTGTGTGTTGGAGGAGGGGCTCTGTGAGGAAGTGGCAGATTTTCTCCGGTTGTGTATTTTCAAATTCTAGCGATCTCGAGCCGGTTTAACCCTTTAATACGCCAAAAATAGAAAACACAATGATTGTTCACGAGTCCCAAAACACGAGTCCAAGTCGAGTCCGAAGTCTTTTGAGCAGGAGTCCAAGTCAAGTCTGAAGTCTCTGTGTGTGCGACTTAAGTGCGACTCAAGTCCGAGTCACAAACTCGAGTCCCCATCTCTGGGTAAAGTCCATGACGTAAGAGTATTTGCCAACTCCTCACTCTACCGCCGTGCTCAAGCTGGAACCCTGTTGCCTGAGTGGACTGAAACATTCGAGGGGGTGGATGTGCCTCTTGTTATCCTGGGGGATTCCGCTTACCCTCTTCTCCCATGGCTCATGAAGCCCTATCCTGAGGGAAGAGGCGTTACTGTTGAATAAGTCCTGTTCAACCACCGGCTTAGTCAGGCGAGGATGACAGTTGAGAGAACAAATTTGGGAAACTCAAGGGTAGGTGGAGGTGCCTGCTCAAAATAAATGACACACACCTCACTTTTGTCAGCAGAACAATAATGGCATGTTGTGTACTTCACAACTTTTGTGAACTACACAATGAATACATTGATGAGCAAGAGTCAGTTTTTGGAAGGGTTGGGGAGGCTGGTCAGGATGGAGCTGAGGATGCTGCAGCAGCACAGCAGAATCAGGCCCATGCTGGCCGAGACATTAGAAATGCTATGTGTGCCTATTTTGCCAGAATTTAGAAACAAGAGGAGGTTAGATAAAAAGAGGTGTCGAGATGAGAGGAGAAAGAAAGTAAGGAGGAGGAGGGAAGTGAGGAGGTGAGGTCAGAGGAGGACAGGTCAGGAAAGCAGGAGTGAAGAGATTTGGTTTATTTTGTTCAAGATTGCACTTACAGTATAACTGTGTTATTGTTCTATGTTTGTTACTTGTTTTAAATGATGTATAGATATTGGCACATAATATACTGCATAAGCATAATGTACAATGTGAAAGATACTGCATGTTCTGTAATGATTCTCCATTGAGCTCATTAATGTGACACTTTCATTACAATAAAAGAAAGTACTTTGAGTTATTGACCATACTTTTTTTTAACATACTGTAAACTCCACACAAATGTACTGTATATAAAATACAATTTTTATTTGGAAGTGCACAAACATTTTGCTTCAAATGCAAGAAATATTTGGGGCCAAGTGCAAACATGTCAGACTTTGCTACAGTATAAAAACAACTGCTATACTGCAAAAAATACTACAAACAGGTAGTAAGATATGTAGCCAATCTTTGACACAAGATATAAAATATATATTTATACAAAAAAAAGGCACCACATATTGAGGTAGAACAATGCATAATCATTAAATAAGAAATACTTCTCAATTCAACAAAGTAAAAAGGTACAGTCACAGTTTCAGTGCTTAGAGGTAACAGTTCAAACAGGCAGAATATTTCAATAACACATTTTTTTTAAGCAGCAGCTTTTCAACTTGGCACAACATTTAGCCACCTAACAATAGTTGCAAACTAGGACGAGTTGCGTTTCTACTCAGTTAAAGGACATTTTTGGAACATCATTTCCTTCTTCAACGGTTATAGTCAGAGGTATGATGTGTTGACAGTCAGGCTCTTGGTTGACAGGTGGAGATGAGTGGGTAGAAGTGGCAATAAGCATTGCTGATGGAGTAGGTATGGATGGTGGAGAGGGCCTGAAGAGTGGGTTATGTATGAAAGGAGGAATGAGCATGGATGAGTTGTGGGGCATCGAATTTGGGGGAATAGCATGTTGTGTGGGCATCAGGGGCATGGAGTATGTTGTGTGACCTTGCATTGACATCCAGTTGGGCATATGTGTTTGTGATGTTGGACATGACATGGTACTTATGACATTGCCAATAAGCTGCATGAACATTCTGTTGTTCTCCTGACTTTGCTCCTGCAAGGCCTTGAATCTCCGTTCTTCAGCTTCCTGTTGTGCCCGTAAAAACGTCTCAAAATTGGCTGACTCCTGCCTCTGGTGACTCTGCTCAGCTTCCATCAGTGCATTCACCTCTCTCATTTGCTCAGCCATTACACTGAGAACTGTACTGTCCTGTCCAGTCTTTGCTTTTTTTCTTCTGGAATTAGCACCAGGAATAGCCCATCTTGTTCCTGGCTGCTGACTCTGATCCTGGTCTGTGCTCTGCTCAGAGGGCTGTCCACTGTCATTGGGGTTGTCTCCAGCTCCAACTGTTAACAGTGAGATATTAGGATCATTAGTTCAGAGGATTCGTTAGTTGAGGAGTTGGGCATATGGCTGATGTAGGTAATGTTCATAGGATTTCATAATTACACTTCACACACTTTTCTAGTAATTATTTCATAAGCAGCTTTATAGCCTTCACAATGGCTTGCTTATTAATATGTATTTTTTTTATAGTGGGTTTACCAGTCAGCTCATCCCCCAAGTCAAAAGGACAGATAACAAGGCCTGTACACCGGCAGCATAAATAAGTTTACAGTGAACGTACCATTGTTATCAGAGTCCTCGGCATCCGCGGAGTAACTGCGGCTAGTATCCGCCTTAGCAGCCCCGGCATCGGCAGTGGAGCTTAGGCTCCCCTCGTCAGGCGACTTATCCACCTCTTCCTCCGTATAGGACTCGACCATATCTACGGGGCTCACTATGGGTCTTGTGTTCAAGATACTGTCGAGATCCTCATACCAAATAAGTGTTTATTTGATACTTGGGGAGCTGCCGCTCTTCTGCAGCGCGTCGCGCACTTATATGTATTGTTGTCGTAGTTTCTTCACCTTTATACGACACTGTTAAATCCAAGTTGCTTCAGTCTGTCGCTAAAGATTTTGAACACCTCCGTGTTTTTATGATCATTCTCCAACAGTTGAGAAATGTTCTCCTCTGCCCAGATATCCAGAAGGCATCTGTGTTCCTCATAGCTCCACGTTTGTCCCCTGCCGCTCATTTTTCCACCATTTGCAATCCTCTCCTCCACAACAGGAAATGACGCGTAAATACTGCGCTTCCTATGTTTTGGTGCGGACTGCGTTCACACCAGCAATGAACCGCTCCAGAGTTCGCAAGCTAGCTTTCCGAGACCACCTATTTTAGCGGACCAGAGTCCGGTTGTTTAGTTCACTTAAGAGGTCTCGGATTGTGTTCACACCGACCCAAATGAACCGCACCAAGCGGCTAAACGCACCAGGGTTTGATTCAACCGGACTATACAAGGCAGGTGTGAA
Source organism: Gymnodraco acuticeps (assembly GCF_902827175.1). Taxonomy (NCBI): domain Eukaryota; kingdom Metazoa; phylum Chordata; class Actinopteri; order Perciformes; family Bathydraconidae; genus Gymnodraco; species Gymnodraco acuticeps. Next base: position 4,186,720 of record NW_022990274.1, read on the forward strand.
CGCACCCTAAGTGTTCACCTCCTACTACTAACTCATTTTCAGTTTCGGTTTGACAACTATCAGGGCGTTTCCAAGAAGGCGGACATCCGTTCTACCGTACAGATTATTCTTGTAAATTAGTCATGGATAAGAGATGTATTCAAGCTTTTCTTTTATATTATGCCTGAAAAGTTGAAGCATGATGTATTTAAGTCAATTTTGTTACTTGACATCATCTAATGTGACTATTGTGCATGCACTTATTGCAATTCTGATGCTAACATTCTGATGCTAACATTCTGATGCTAACATTCGGATGCTAAAATGATATATTGTTCAGACTCAGCTGAGTAAGACAATGTTGTTACATTGACAGAACCTTAGATCTCCAAAAGGGAACATATGTCATTTTTTATGCAAATGTTGTTATATTGACACATTGCAAGAGAATTCATTATTGCACAATGGGATTATTTTGGTAGATAAAAGAGAATATCAGTAGGAAACGTCCCCTTAATGGTCATTTTTAATATTCATATTCGCTCTTTTCCCACTTGCCATTGACACACAGGTATGTGGTAGGGATCATACGCAGTCACAAACAGAAGATGTACGTGTCATTGCAGTTTAGTTTGGAGTATTTTTAAGTGGCTGTACATTACTACGTTTTCAGAATCTGCAAGTGAGTGTTGTTTGGTCTTTAGTTAAGTCTGTCAGAACTGTGTGCGCTCCTTCAACAAATGCTCTCCTTTTCCTGTCAACTATTGCCCCATATACTGTATACATCCTCTGCATCTAATAAACAACAACAAGTGTCCAAAATAAATACCATAACAAACATACATGGCTTTTACATTCTTTCAAAAAATAACTAATATCATAAATGTTTCTATTGGTGATTTGAGTGTTCAGTTCAATTTGTATGATATAATAAGAAAGACATTTGCTGTATTTTTTGTGTCGCAAGCAATTATTGCAAAACCGTTATTGCACACATTCCTCATATCCTGCTGCCTTAAAATCCATGGCAAGCCAGTTTTACTCATGAAAGACAACTAGGAACAAGACAACATTTCAATTAGCACAAATCTTCAGGGCTAATTCATGCTTATTTTAACAGCATACATTTGGAGATCAGCTGCTTTTCAATAAACCAGTGGCTGCCAAACATCCAGAGCAGGTTCAATACACGTTACACCATCCACCTGTTAAAAGGCACAGCGGAGATAGGTAATAATAGTTATTGCTGACTTCAACAAGTCTCTCAAAAAACTTAATTTCACAACCACAGAAAGACGGTGACTCCTCAGCCGTGAAATGAGAACTGTGTGGAACAGAAACTCGAAGTGCTCCACTGTCAGATGCTTATCCATCACCCAAAATAATGGGTGTATTAATATCTTGCACAGTGGCAGACAATTTACACAGATGTTGTCATGGTTATTACCTGTTGAAAACAATCATGTTGGCAGAATATCTGACATGTAGAAGATGAAAGGTAGATGCCATTTAGCAGATGCTTGTTCATGTATGAGTGTCACTCGTCTCAATATGCCTCTGAAATAATGAAATGAAGTGATATCACACACAAACTACACACACATGCATTCTCCACATGGAGGTTAGAGGCTATACACTCGCAGCAATTATGAGCATAAGTCTGAAATAGTGCCTCAGTATTCCATATGTCTCACTGCCCAAGAATAATGGGTGGTTGTAGGGTGTGGGGGGCAACAGGGGCCAGAACTTGGACCCCCCTGTGGCCCCTCTCCAAAAAAAGACATGAAAAACAATTTCTGATAGTGTTGCAGCAAAGCCTGTGTTTCTAACTTGGATCGAAAATAACAGCAATAATTGATCAATAATATAATAAAATCAACTATAAACTAAAAGGATGTTACTAAAACAAACTAATACCAATAATTGTATTGTATGGAGTTTTTAGGGCTATGGCTTTATACTGAATTGTAAATGTGAATATCTTGTACACGGTCTTTGTGGTGTTTTGTCATGCATTACACGTGCCCCTCTCATAAAATAACTGGCCCCCCCAATTAAAATTGGTCTAGAACCACCACTGCTAAGAATAATAAGGGATTAAGGGTTTGGAAACAGGAGAAAGAAGAAGACATTTATTTTTCATGTCCCACTTCCATCACTAACACAATATCTCTTGATGTCACCGGCGCTACAATGACAGCGACAGCTTTTTTAGCGACGACCTGTCAAATAGCGTCAGAACGAGGAGACTGCACGCGGACATTCACAGTGTTTTCACATCAAAGTTAGTCAAAGATTTGCAAGCAACAAAGACACACAAACTCGACGTTAGCTCAGAGTACACCTTGCACGGACTTGCGCAACAAAGTTTCCCGTTAGGTTAGGAATGTATTAACTAGGGAAAGAACAGCGTACAATAGAAAGCTAACAACAATGTCAACTTCGAGTTGTAAACCAAGCGCGAAGCTAATGTGTGCACCAACACACAAGAAACTCGACAGCTCACTCAGCACAGCAGTCAGGGAATCTTTGCTATACACAGGAAACCGCGTTTACTTACCAACAAATAAGAAGAAGTCCGAGAATTGAAGTCCCGTAGAAAGAAAAAAAAAGCCCCGGTCCTCCTCGGTGCTCCACAGTCAGAGCTCCACATCCAGCAGCGTCCTTCCCTCTCCTCCTCCTCTCCTCAGTCCTCGGCTCCTCTACAGCTGCTGCTGGCGGATAACTTTGCTGACGTCACCGAGCACTCCGTGTCTGCCGGCGGAGCTCTTTGGTCGCAACTTGAATAATACATGGAAAGGAGGGGAGACGCGACCGGAAATAATCGGGGAGGCAGGCTCCACGCTAGGGAGGCTACCCTTTCACGACAATGGCCATAGCCTACTATTCATTAAAAGAAAAAGAAAAGAAACTGCTTGGCTATGAACAGGTGAATAAAGTGAGTGGACAAATTGACTGCGTTTGAATTAACATTTGAAGATACAGTTGGTAAAAGAAAGTTATGAAGCAGCCTTTTTTTCTGTGAGGAGGCACCTTGGTGTTTGGGGTTTCTGTATCAGGGTATCAAAATGTCCACAAAATATTCACCCAAAAGATACAACATTTTTACATAAATCACATCAGCTGAATGTAATTCAATAAAGGAGCAGGGTTGTCAACTTTTCAGTTTAGCATGGACTGAGATAGTAAAACTAGATGTGATATTGTAATTTACCATGAGGACTCTGTTGTATATTTTGAGTAGGTACTACGGTGGCCGACAGGTGCAAACGCGTTACAGTCAAGAAAATGTTAATTTTGAGAAACATTTTTTTTTTAAAACACAAAACAATTAAACGTACATTTTAGGTACGTTTTCAGTGACAGTTGGCCAAATGTATCATCACAATATGTCAACAAACAAACCTTAGCCTTCCTTTAAAATGCATTTAGTTTATATGGTCATAGTCAAGGTGATTCTGGATAGGACTTTGTTGAACATTTCAGCTATTATATTACGACATTTTGTTGACATGATCATAGTCAGGGTCAATCAGAACACACTTACATTAAACAGGTCAACAAAACTCCAAAGGATCATATACATTTTATATGTGAGGGTTTATAAATGTTTATAAAATAGTCTGTCTCTAACTATCGAACTTTGAACTTAAATGCAAAATTAATAATTTGCTGCCACTAGGGGTTATTCAATCAAAACAATTACAGAAGATAGAGTTCAGTAGCGGTATGAAGAAAGAGTTGGATTTTAGACATTTTTTTTATTTATGACTGATCTATCAATCAGTTCTGGGTAAGCATTTATTCAGTGTTCATTGATAGCTTTTCCTGCAGTCAAATTAAAAGCATTCAAAACAAATGGACCCGGTAAGTGAAACACTAAATAAAGACGTTTCACATTACAATGGATGTTTCTACAATGCTGTCATGAAGACGTCCCAAGGAAGCAGTGATTTGAGTGGCCATGCTATCTCAGCTTGTTTGTCGTTGTTAAATCGGACATATTAAAACTGGGACAAGTATTCGGGAAAAGACTTTGATTTTAATTTCCTTTTTTTCAAAATGTGTTAGTCATGATTTAAATTGTCGAAGAGACAGTTTATTTCCTGGTTGTGATTATTCTATTGTGCACCGCAAAATTGAAGTGTTCCAAAACAGTTTTCAAGTGTCACTGAGAGGCTGAGGCCGGGCCTGTTTGATATTGTGTGACACGCTACAAAAAAGTACTTGCTGAGATCAAAAACTCTGTTGCAAAATAATGTGGTTTAATGAAAACTGGGATGATCAACTTATTCTCCTTGGACATGTACATCGTTATATTAATCAGAGCAATAATTTCAATTTGCGGTCAACAAAAAGTACAACGGCCCTGTGTCACCCTCTCTTCCACACACACCTCACGCCGGTGAACAGGATTATAATGAGTGCCGCCCATATCCATGTGACCCAAGCCAACCAATCAATTGTGCTCAAACAATATTAAAACAAAACGCAATACTAAACATGTTTCATGGCTCCTACAGAAGGGATGATTGGTTTCTACCAATTATTTCATGTCAGATGGAACCCTCAAGAAAGAGCAGTGTTCCATCCAGAAAAGTTTAGAAAACAATAGGCAAGAGAATTACGCTACCATCAAAACAGATACATAGCATTTAATTTTTTACCACAGCCATGCAGGCACATTTTATTGGAGACACATGTTTAAAGATGGCATATTATGGTAATGTTCAGGTTCAGGTAGTTAGTTCCTCCACTGGGACATGTTTCCCTGCTTTAAGGTTAAAAAAGGACTTTAATTTTCTCATACTGCCTGTGCTGCAGCACCTCTTTTCACCCTCTGTCTGAAACCAGAGCCCAGTCTGCTCTGATTGGTTAACTGGTCGGCTCTGTTGTGATTGGTCAACCGTCTGAAGATGTGTCGGAAATGTCCCGATCACTGTCAGGGAAGCAAAAAGACAATAACAAATCCAAGTTTAAACATATTATTTACTGAGATTTTATATAAATTATATTTAAATAAATACCTGTGCACACAGAATATAGATATAGGCTGTTTTATTACTTGATTAATGTGAGGCAAATAGTTAAAATACCTGATAATAATAATAAATAGGTGAGCATTAAGACAACCAGAAAGCTTCAATCAAATATAATATATACAAATATAATTATAATAATGATATTAATTATAATAATTCTTGGCCTTGAGGTTAGAGAAAATGCAATGCCCTTTAATTAAGATTCAGAACAAATATAGAAAAATATAAATCCATGTCTTAAGGACTCAAATAGAAAATCTTCTTAAAACAAATTCCAAACAGGTCAGTGTGTGTATCCACGATGGCAGAGATTAGCAGCTCTTGATTAAAGCGTTTACAGGGAAATGAAGTCCATTTCATGGCAGTCCATGTCTAGCTTCTATATTTCACAGAGGATTACAGAGCTGATCTCAGAGGACCTGGTAGACAGAAGTCTTCAGATGACTCTCCCTGGTGTCCAGTTTGCTAAAAATGTATCAATATCCGAGGAGGATCACTGGGGCGCTGTCACAGTATTTACAACCCCCCCCCCCCCCCTCTCTGACCAACTTCAGAGACTCTGCTGATGACATTGCAGATACAGTATGTCTCGGCTTCCAGATGGCAGGTTAGGGGCAACACTTTTTTTCCTGGAAATGATGGATTAAACTGTCCATGAGGATGAATACTATGAATTTTTGAATTATATTTTATAGATAACCTTCCTCGCTTAATTAGCATTCGTATCTGGTTTTATTCCCCTGTTAAATCTAAAGGCCTTCCTCCAGCCGCACAGTCTGGATTTAATCCCCAGTGATAACACAAAGTAATCTCCTAGACATTGCATTTATATTCTAATTTGTTTTGTCAAATATTAAAACTTAATTGCTGCGTGGATATCAGTCAGTGGCAATCATGGTGGCAATAAGAAATATGAATTGACAAAGTCTAGTAATTTAATGTTCTGTGTTCAATTGTTGTCAAATATTTGTAATCTACATTAATTAGCAACAGCTTGGGAAATATAGTTTAGTATTATATTACAGTTGAGTCAATTGCACATATCTCACTGTTTTAAATGCTTAGTAAAGCACCAAACATGTATTAACCCTTGTGCCCTCCTCGGGCATTTTTGTACATTTTTCCTGACTTTTTTTTGATTTGGTAATCATTTCAGCTGTGTTACAGCTTTTGGCATGGAATTCTGTAAGAAGTCTTCTTTTGAGTCACGTTTTTTAAATCCATTGTCGTTTACTCTTACATGTTTTGTATACTCTCGTGACGCATTTTGTACCCTCTGGACACCTTTGTGGCAAAAATGTACACGCCCATAATAACTGCTAATTAAATCATCATACATGAATTTTTTTTCTACTTTTTTTTTCATGAATCACTTAAACAACTTATAACGTACTCAGAACTACCAAACATTCAATAATATTCTGGATTTTAACCCTTTAAATGCCTGTTTAATTATTTGCATTATTTATTATTTATTACAAAAAAACACAAAACCTTACATTTTTTCAATATAATAATTAGTAGAGGGATGGAACTTTGGTGGTTATTAGAGTCTTGGATGTGTCAAAGATTGACAATAAAATTGATATGACTGCATTATTATTTTTTACGTAGTGTCAGATACTACCTCTGGACCCCTTCGTGGCAAAAATGTACACGCCCATAATAACTACTATTAAATCATCATACATCAACATTTCTTTCTACTTTTTTTTTCAGAAATCACTTAAACAACTTATAACGTACTAAAATCTACCAAATATTCGATATTTTTCAGGATGTTAACCCATTAAATGCCTGTTTCATTATCTGAATTATCTCATTATTTATTGAAAAAGAACACAAAATATGAAAAATGTTCGATATAATAATTAGTAGGGGCATGGAACTTTGGTGGTTATCAGAGTCTTGGATGAGTCAAAGATTAGCAACAAAATTGATTTGACTGCATTATTATTTTTTACGTAGTGTCAGATACTACCTCTGGACACCTTTGTGGCAAAAAATGCCTCATTGACTGCCATTCAAACCACCTTTTTTGATCTCACTGCCATTGCAGTATAAAACCATGCATTTTGTAATGTCAGCATTTCGGGGCCCCAACAGTGTGTGTGTGTGTGTGTGTGTGTGTGTGTGTGTGTGTGTGTGTGTGTGTGTGTGTGTGTGTGTGTGTGGTGTGTGTGTGTGTGTGTGTGTGTGTGTGTATCTGTAAGCATGCACTGATCATTTCAGGGTAAAAAAAAGGGCATCTTTTGATCTTTTGAAAGATGCATTTCATGTCTTTGAAGAGTTGCTCGAGTAATTAAAAAACAACTGTTAGTTTGTTTACGCACCTGGCTGCTTTCACAGCCAAATGTTAACATGCAGTTTGGCTGAGGGGTTATTTCATGAGTGAGCAGAGAAGGAGAAAGTCCTGGAGCCAAGAGTAGGAGCTAAAATGAAGAGGCATTTCACTGCAGAAGAGGCCGTAGAAATGGTCATGCAGCCTTCATCTGCAAGCGATGACTCTTCTTCTGAAGAAATAAGCTCCGAGTCTGACATTGAATTATCTCTGGAATCCTCCACAACTGAGAGTGCTTCTGAATGTTTGTCTGAAAGTGGGGAAGACACTGAGGATCCGGCCCATCCTATCCATCCAAGTCTGGTCTCCATCTCATGCCAAGACGCTGCGCTACATTCAGGCACCCACCGGCATGATTCCAGGGCCCACAAGATATGCCATATCAAGAATGTATGATGTGGCATCCTCTTTTGACCTTTTCTTCACTCCCGACATGATTCAGCTAATTTTTCAGATGACAAATCTCTATGGGAGGCGTTCAGTGTCAGGATGGAACGATGTGGATGCTGAAGAGATTCGGGCTTACATGGGACTTCTCATCCTGGCGGGTGTGTACCGGTCCAAAGGGGAATCTACCCGCAGCCTGTGGGTTGACCAGAGTGAGAGACCAATCTTCAGGGCCACCCTGTCCCACAAACGCTTTGAAATGATAAGCGCCAGCCTCCGATTCGATGACTGACTCACCCGTCCTGCTCGATACAAGAAGGACAAGCTTACAGCTTTCCGAAATATGTGGGACAAGTGGACAGAGCGCCTCCCACTCTTGTTCAATCCAGGGGAAGACATCTGTGTCGATGAGCAGCTCGTAGCCTTCAGAGTCCGCTGTAAATTCCGGCAGTACATCCCCAGCAAGCCAGCGAAGTACGGGCTGAAAATCTGGATTACCGCAGATGTCGCCACATCATATGCCTGGAGGTGCCAGGTGTATACTGGAAAAGCTGCTGGTGAATCTCCGGAGAAGGGCCAGGGAAAGCGAGTCATCCTGGACATGACTGAGGGGCTCAAGGGTGTCACACTTACATGTGACAATTGTTTCACTTCTTACTCACTTGCCCAGGAGCTTCTGAAGGAGAAAGTGGCCCTGGTAGGGACCATCAGGGCAAACAAGCCTGAGCTTCCCCCCAAACTGAAGCAGAGAGCTGTCTTGTCATCTGTGTTTGCATTCACAACCACCACCACAGCAGTCAGCTACATCCCGCGGCGGGGAATACATGTCCTACTTCTGAGCAGCAAACACAGAGAGCCAGCTGTACATCAGGATGACAAGAACCACAAGTCATCATTGATTACAATCGCTGCAAGGGTGGCGTGGACAACCTTGACAAGGTATGTGATTATATGCTTTTATTACTATATGAATTGATTCCAAACGTAGTCTATTTATTCTCACTGATTGCATGTGTTTATTTGAGATAACTATGTATTTATTATAAGTGCTTATCATTCATTAGACATATTTATTGCATTTATATAAATAATGAATTATATAACATACTTGTGAATGCTGAGGAAGGATATTTATTTATTTATATTCTATTTTTTTCCTTGATCGTTTGTAGGTGGTCAGTACCTACAGCTGGTTGTGCACAGGCCTACAAAAGAGGTCTTCTACCACGTGCACCAAGTGTAACAGGTGCATTTGTAGAGAGCAACAGGTCCCATGCTGCAGGACCTGCTGGTCTGCTGCTGGAAATGAGCTGAGCTCAAGCGGCAAACTGTGGGGTAGAGACGGGAAGCCAATACGGAAGTGCCACACACTGCAGTTCATACATGGGCCGCTAGGGACTGGCTGCAGAAAGGAGCAATTTCCATAGACCCCCATGTTAAAATGCCCAACTTTACAGCAGAAAAAAACATGTTTCTACCCATGGATGCAATAAATATTATTATCGATATAGTTAGATTCCACCTTCATGATTATGAATCTGTGAGTGAATTGTTTTCTAACACGACCCTTTTATTTATATTAGGTCTTAAAGTTTTTGCATAAATTAGGGCGTGGTCACTTTGATGGACACTACATGCCTCACTGTCAGCTAACAGCAACTTGTCCACTCTGCTAGGCTACAACCATAGAGGCTACAACGTTAGTTAGTCATAGTACTGTACTTGACCCTTTAGCTTTCGCCGTGTTCGTGGTGATTGTGCCTTTTAGGGAATATTGTTACAAATACCAGACAATTAAAATGTCGTGCTGTGCGCTTGAATGTACTAAGAGAACTTCCAAGAAGTCTAAAATGATAATATTATACATGTTAACCCCGTTCGCAGGTGTTTCTGTGCTTGGTAGCTTAGCTTGTTACTTATAAGCCAGCTAAGGACGTAACCCTTTATGCATACATATACATTTTAGTTTATGATTCAGCCTTGGGTAAGACTTTTATAGTCTATGGCTATGACGCTCATAACGCTAAACGGGAGCAAATGTTCATAGGGGACCCGATTATCCCAGTGGTGGCCGCCGGAGCTAACGGAGCCGCAGGGGGCTAGCTCCAGCCGGCGTCCCGGAGCTAATCCACTGCGGCTCCGTTAGGTCCGGGCGGTGGAGTCCGTCTTTTCTCAACGTGTGAATGACAAGCATTAAGAATAACAAAATATAGCTAATTCTCTTGCAGATTGTCTCATTTGATTATGAATGTAACGTTTATATAGGGGTACTACACTGTTAGCAGTAACTTGGTATGCATGTATTTCATGTTAGCTTAGCTTCTTAGCCTGAGCTAGCTCTGTTTACTTCCAGTTCGGAGGCAGCAGGTCCCGCCTCGGCTCCGCCTCTTTGCCCTTATTTGGAGCAGGCGGGATTAGACTCTGACGTCACAGTCGAGCCGTTAGTGGCCGACTCCGCCTACTAAGGGCTTCACGGCAACTCTGCAGAATCCTATGGGTGATGTCACGGACACTACGTCCATTTATATATACAGTCTATGGCTGAGCTAAACTGAACAAACACACACATTTGTTTTGCTCAAACACACACACACATACATCACATATTCAAAGCCTGGATGTGTTCCTATTTCATATGTTCTGTTGTGTTCTCTTTTGTTGTTGAAGTTTTCAAAGTTGTTGCAGTTTTCCCAATAAATGTTCACATCGATGACTCAGACATTGATTTGAAAATTATTTCACATGCACAAATCACTGTAGGGCCCCCCTGGTAGTCACACGGCTCGATATTATAAATATCATTTCACGGATCGGCCTACAGTGGGAAAATGGTTGAATCTTGTGGAATACAGTAAACATTTCAAATATAACTTTCCTTCTAGATGAAATGCTGACATTACAAAATGCATGGTTTTATACTGCAATGGCAGTGAGATCAAAAAAGGTGGTTTGAATGGCAGTCAATGAGGCATTTTTTGCCACGAAGGTGTCCAGAGGTAGTATCTAATACTACGTAAAAAATAATAATGCAGTCAAATCAATTTTGTTGCTAATCTTTGATATATCCAAGACTCTAACAACCACCAAAGTTCCATCCCTCTACTAATTATTATATCGAATCTTTTTCATTTTTTGTGTTTTTTCGTAAGACAAAATGAAATAATTCAAATAATGAAACAGGCATTTAAAGAGTTAAAATCCTGAATATTATTGAATGTTTGGTAGTTTTGAGTACGTTAGAAGTTGTTTATGTGATTCATGAAAAAAAAGTAGAAAAAGATATTGATGTATGATGATTTAATAGCAGTTATTATGGGCGTGTACATTTTTGCCACGAAGGTGTCCAGAGGTAGTATCTGACACTACGTCAAAAATAATAATGCAGTCAAATCAATTTTGTTGCTAATCTTTGACACATCCAAGACTCTAATAACCACCTAAGTTCCATGCCTCTACTAATTATTATATTGAAACAAATTTATTTTTTGTTTTTTTTGTCATAAATAATGAGATAATTCAAATAATGAAACAGGCATTTAAAGGGTTAAAATCCAGAACATTATTGAATGTTTGGTAGTTTTGAGTACGTTATAAGTTGTTTAAGTGATTCATGAAAAAAAAAGTAGAAAAAAATATTCATGTATGATGATTTAATAGCAGTTATTATGGGCGTGTACATTTTGGCCACGAAGGGGTCGAAAGGTTGAAAATTCGAGGAGGGCACAAGGGTTAATCCACTCCTGAAAATAGTCCCCACCAAATGTTTATTTACCTCTATTTGAGTAACATTTTGTCCACTCTGAGTAGGGAATGAGTCCTTAACCCAACTGAAGGATTTCTGGGTTTTGTTCACGATTGATGGCACAGTGGAGTGTGAAATGGGCTGGAAGATCGGAACATGGATGGATTTATTAAGAATATTTCAAAAATAAATAAGTAAAACATAGGGAATTGTTATCTTGTTAATTTTAGTCTTCAAATAGATTTTTTGAAAAAACAAGATAGAATATTAACATTAAGAGTATTGCCAGTCTAATTTATTTAAGTTATTAAAGGAGAAAATTGGTTTTGGCAGCTGACGGCCATGTGACCGGAGGAATTCACTGATCGAAACTAACGATTAGCTAATGAAGGAGGGAATCTTTTTCTACGAAATGCCTTATTAGAGTCGTAGTTAGCATTCATGTGTTTAGTAGGAGAGACAGAGAGCATGTGCTGAAATGAGTACATTTGAAAAAGGGTTCACAGAGCTCTTCAGTGGCCCAGACATGGGTACAGTACATGGGGGGAGTCGGGGGCAGAATATGTCTTTAAATCCCTGCCGTCTTTATCAATAGCTAAAGAAGCAAACCACAACCGTTTGCTAAGTGCTTTGAGCTTCTTAACATGACCATAAAACATTTCCATGAGCAGATTTATTGCAAGACATACCGTGGAGGAAATTTGATAAAAAAACATGGACATGGATACTTGAGCAAGAACATTTTGCTATGTTTGGTAAACCAATTATCTTGTGATATTAAATATGTACAAATCCAGACATTACTTTTTTATGGGAATGCATTTGGTGTTGCAAATTAGTGGTAGATTTATTTTTACCGTGAGATAACAAGCTTTACTTCGTCTTTGATCAAGATGAAGAAAATATGTATTCTTTGAAGAAGGTTACAGAGTCACAAAAACAGCAGCACAAGATTGTTTTTAATGTTGTTACTTTTAAAACCGTTTCATGGTCAAAGTATCTGATTATAAGATGAAAAGTCAAACCTCCTTTCTCAATAGTGCTGGAACCAACCCTTGGGTAGGAACAGTTTGAACACACTATGTTTGTTCTATACATTAAATATATTTGTTTATTTAAGTGTTAATTAGGCTGTTTGTGGCCTTAATATATAATAGTCTAATAAAACCGTGTGCTGCTGATTTGCTGGGCAGAGCTGCAAACAGCCTCATCCACTTTCTCCCAATTTACTGTTGTTTCCCTCAGCTTCCCTGTTTCTCAGAGCATACAACAGAAAACATATTTTTTCAAAAGGAATCCCTGCATTAGAGATGCTGTCTGCTCCAAATAAAGTTAAAGCCGGCTGATTTTAACTGCACGCCAAACCCTGCTTGCTAAGTGTTTTTGACATGCTTTAGTGTATAGTCACACCACAGTTATTTTAAAGCAAATATTAAAGATTCACACCGTCTCCGCCCTGCAGATGAATCCTTATATCCAAATTAGATTTCCCACTTCCTCTGAAGTTCTTCCTTTTTGCAACTGCAGCTTTTTCCAGCCACCTCTATTTCATATTTGTATTTGCATTCCCCTTCTCTGTGCATAACTGGGGTCTATTTTCAGGAAATATTCATCGTCACAAAATCCATCCGTATCCATGAGATGAGGATGCACATTAAAGTGGAGCTAAAGACCGATCTCCATACCACCATCTACTGCAGCGTAATTTTGTATACATGTAATTCTATCTAGTGTGCAGGTTCTATTCCTGTCTCTTTGTACAATAAGTATTCTTTGTTTACCGTGTTTCTATATTTCTGACATCACTTGTGTTTTTTGAGAGACTCTCATGGCTTCAAAGCTCTTTTTAAAGGTCCCACGTCATGGCCATTTCTACTGATCATAATTCCATTGTTGAGGTCTACTAGAATAGATTTACATTGTTCAATGTTCCAAACTCACATTGGTTTCTCATACAGCATCTCTGTATAGTATGTGTATTCCCTCTCTGTCCTAAACGGCTTGTTGGAGCTCCTGCCCCCCCCCCCCCCCCCCCCCCCTCTCTGTGAGCCCACTGTGCTCTGATTGGTCAGCTCGCTGTTCAGCTGTTCTGATGAGTCTACCACTATGGTCTACCACCGTTACAGCGGAACATCAGTGATTATGTGTTACAATGGCGTTAGCAACCAGAAAATAACAGCAGTAAGAACAAACAGATGAGAATGCTGCGTGGGGTCTGGGTGTCGTGTTGGCAGGACGTTGCGCGGCTCGCTGCTGCGAGGAGCGGACAGTGTGAGCTGGGTTCATTTCCTGCTTGCTGCGTGGTCAGCGAGACATCGCGAATGGACTCGGAAAGGGGGGGATGCTGAGGTAGGGTGACCAGACGTCCCCGTTTTCTAGGGACAGTCCCCGTTTTTATTGGCCTGTCCCCGGTTGAAACTGTCCCCGGAAATGTCTCCGTTTTTTAATATACGTTAAAATCACATAGCAAGGTGAAATAAAACGTTTCATGTCATGAAACACTGGGAAAACAGAGTATACTGCTCATTATTCTACTTCTTCTACTTTTGTCTTCCTGTTTCTCTTTATCTGCTCCGTAAACTCTCTCATTCTTAACTGCGCCGCTCGCTCTCTTTTCTTGATCGCCCTAACACACCCTTCACTGTCCCGCTTAATTGTAGGAATTCTGCATTGTGCTACTTCACTGGGTTTTGGAAACGTGTACCCTACTTTGGAGCATCTTTGATCAAATTGATCTGTGCCTGTCCATTTCGTGTAGTAGGCTTGATAGTACTGTATCCAATATTTAAAATGTTTTTTATACAGTATATTAATCCATCCATCTTCTCCCGCTTATCCGTGGTCGGGTCGCGGGGGTAGCAGTTCCAGCAGAGAGCCCGAAACTTTCTTTTCCCTGGCGACATCAACCAGCTCTGACTGGGGGATCCCAAGGCGCTCCCAGGCCAGCGAAGAGATATAATCCCTCCAACTGGTCCTAGGTCTACCCCTTGGTCTCTTCCCAGGTGGACATGCCTGGAACACCTCCCTAGGGAGGCGCCCAGGTGGCATCCTAACTAGGTGCCCGAACCACCTCAACTGGCTCCTTTCGACGCGAAGGAGGAGCGGCTCAACTCTGAGTCCCTCCCTGATGACCGAACTTCTCACCTTATCCCTAAGGGAGACACCAGCCACCCTGCGGAGAAAACCCATCTCGGCCGCTTGTATCCGCGATCTCGTTCTTTCGGTCATGACCCATCCTTCATGACCATAGGTGAGGGTAGGAACGAAAATGGCCCGGTAGACAGAGAGCTTTGCCTTCTGGCTCAGCTCCCTTTTCGTCACAACTGTGCGGTAAAGCGACTGCAGTACCGCTCCCGCTGCTCCAATTCTCCGGCCCATCTCACGCTCCATTGTTCCCTCACTCGAGAACAAGACCCCGAGATACTTGAACTCCTTTACTTGGGGTAAGGACTCATTCACTACTTGGAGTGGACAGTCCATCGGTTTCCTGCTGAGAACCATGGCCTCAGATTTGGAGGTGCTGATCCTCATCCCAGCCGCTTCACACTCGGTTGCGAACCGATCCAGTGAGTGCTGAAGGTCGCAGACCGATGATGCCATTAGAACCACATCATCTGCAAAAAGCAGTGGTGCAATCCTTAGTCCACCGAACTGCAGACCCCCTCCCCCACGACTACGCCTCGAAATCCGATCCATGTATATTACAAACAGGATTGGTGACAAAGCGCAGCCCTGGCGGAGGCCAACCCTCACCGGAAATGGGTCCGACTTACTGCCGAGGACCCGGACATAGCTCTCGCTTTGGGAGTACAGAGAGTGGATGGCCCTGAGTAGAGACCCCCTCACCCCATACTCCCGCAGCACCTCCCACAGTAACTCCCTGGGAACTCGGTCATACACCTTCTCCAAGTCTACAAAACACATGTAGACCGGATAAGCGTACTCCCAGGCCCCCTCCAGGATCCTTGCGAGAGTAAAAAGCTGATCCGTTGTTCCACGACCAGGACGGAATCGGCATTGTTCCTCCTCAATCTGAGGTTCGACAATCGGCCTGACCCTCCTTTCGAGTACCTTAGAGTAAACTTTCCCGGGGAGGCTGAGTAGTGTGATGCCTCTGTAATTGGCACACACCCTCTGATCCCCCTTTTTAAAAAGGGGAACCACCACCCCGGTCTGCCACTCCTTCGGTACTGTTTCCGACTTCCACGCAACGTTGATGAGACGTGTCAACCATGACAGTCCCTCAACACCCAGAGCCTTCAGCATTTCCGGGAGGATCTCATCCACCCCCGGGGCTTTGCCACTGTGGAGTTGTTTGACGACCTCAGTGACCTCCCCCCGGGAGATTGGTGTTGATCCCCCGTCATACTCCAGCTCTGCCTCTAACATAGAGGGCGGAGTTGTCGGGTTCAGGAGTTCCTCAAAGTGTTCCTTCCAACGCCCTAACACTCCATCGGTTGAGGTCAACAACGTCCCATCCTTACTGTACACAGCTTGGATGGTTCCCTGCTTCCCCCTCCTGAGGTGTCGGACAGTTTTCCAGAACAACTTTGGTGCCGCCCGAAAGTCCTTCTCCATGTCTTCTCCGAACTTCTCCCACACCCGCTGCTTTGCCTCGGCCACGGATGAGGCTGCTGCCCTTCGGGCCTGTCGGCCTTGCAACTGCCTCGGGAGTCCCCCGGGATAACAAATCCCTGAAGGCCTCCTTCTTCAGTCGGACGGCTTCCCTGACTACTGGTGTCCACCAGCAGGTTCGAGGGTTATCGCCCCTTGAGGCACCTAGGACCTTGAGACCACAGCTCCCCGCCGCGGCTTCGGCAATAGAGCTTTGAACACCGACCACTCTGGTTCAATGTCCCCAACCTCCACAGGAATGCCCGAAAAGATCCGCCGGAGGTGTGAGTTGAAGGCCTCCTGAACTTGGGCCTCCTCCAGACGTTCCCAGTTCACCCGAACTACACGTTTGGGCTTACCAGGTCTATCCAGAGGCTTCCCCCGCCACTCGACCCAACTCACCACCAGATGGTGATCAGTTGACAACTCCGCCCCTCTCTTTACCCGAGTGTCCAAAACATACGGCCTCAGGTCCGATGATACGATAACGAAATCGATCATGGACCTTCTGCCTAGGGTGCTCTGGTACCACGTACACTTATGAGCATCCTTATGTTCGAACATGGTGTTTGTTATGGCCAATCCATGACTAGCACAGAAGACCAGTAACAAACCACCACTCCGGTTCAGATCAGGGGGGCCGGTCCTCCCAATCACGCCCCTCCAAGTGTCTCCATCATTGCCCACATGTGCGTTGAAGTCTCCCAGCAAGATTAAAGAGTCCCTTTCAGGAGCCCCATACAGGACTCTTTCCAGGGTCTCCAAGAAGGCCCTATAATCTGAACTGCTTTTGGGTGCATAAGCACACACAACAGTCAGAGTTTTCCCCCCCATAACCCGCAGGCGTAGGGAGGCGACCCTCTCGTCCACTGGGGTAAACTCCAACAACGAAGCACCTAACCGGGGACTTGTGAGTATCCCCACACCCGCCCGGCGCCTCACACCTTGAGCAACTCCGGAGAAGAATAGAGTCCAACCCCTATCCAGAAGTAAGGTTCCAGAGCCGACGCTGTGCGTAGAGGTGAGCCCAACCAGATCCAACTGGTAACGCTCCACCTCCCGCACAAGCTCCGGCTCCTTCCCCCCCAGAGAGGTGACGTTCCACGTCCCCAAAGCCAGCTTCTGTCGCCCGGGTCTGGTCCGTCGAGACCCTCCGCTTTCACTGCCACCCTTCTGGCAGCGCACCTGACCACATCGCTGTTTCCCGTAGGTGGTGGGCCCGCGGGATGGAGAAGCGGAGGTGTTGCCCACGTTGCCTTTTCGGGCTGGGCCCGGCCGGGCTCCGTGGCAAGCCCGGCCACCAGACGCTCGCCGACGAGTCCTCCTTCTGGGCCTGGCTCCAGAAGGGGACCCCGGGCTTCCTCCGGGCCGGGTATCCTCATTTCTTGTGTCGTCTTTCATGAGGTCTTTGAACCAATCTTAGTCTGGCCCCTTGCCTGAGACCAATTTGCCATGGGAGACCCTACCAGGAACACAAGGTTCCAGACAACACAGCCCCCAGGTTCATCAGGGCACACAAACCTCTCTACCACGGTAAGGTGCTGGTTCTTCAGAGAGGTTATATGAATCACTTCCATATAAAATGCCAGTTTTCAGGCCTTGGTTTGATCATTTCATAAAATAAATAGAATTAATTCATAAGATTTAGTTTTGCAGGTAGCGTGGAGAGTAAGAAGAGAAGAAACACTTTAGGAAGATATGTGAAAGGATAGAAGTGTAATGGTAATTATATAATTACAGAGCCTGTCAATTTATACATTGAGGAAAACAATGTGACTGTTAACCCAAGTGTATCTAATAATGTACTATCTATTTTTAAATATCAGAGAGGAAGAACAGAATGAGAAGGGAAAAACCAGAATAAAGATAAAGAAGCAAAGAGATTGTACAATAGTGAGAAAGAGAAGGAAAGGAAGAAAGAGAAGACAAGTTAAGAAAAGGGAGAAAGTTTGGAGGGGAAGAAAAAGTTAACAGAGTACGAAGAGTAAGATAGTGACAAAGAGCTGAAGAAAATGTGCAATGGCTCTTTCCAAGAAACGAAAATGTCACTTAAATGACAATGATGAAAGAATGTTCCTTCATACGCCCAGGTGGTCAAGATGATGGTTACTGTACCATTTGTAATTCAAAATGTTCAGTTGCCAGTGGATGAAGAACAGCAGTAACAGAACATCAACAGACAAAAAAGCATAAAGCCTCTCTTATTGCCCGTGCGGGTGTGCCCTCTGTCACCACATTCTTCAAGAAGGTAGACCCTTCCCAGGAAGAATACAATCTTAGCTGTGCAGGAAGGTGTCTTTGCATACCATACTTTGCGACACAATCATAGTTTCAGATCTATGGATTGCACAGTACAACTGACAAGGAAGCTTTATTAATCTAAATGTAGATGTGCTAGGACTAAATGTGATGCCATAGTGAGTAACGTGTTAGCACCATGGGCAACTACCTTGGTAACACAGGACAGACCAGGTGGAATTTGTGTCTCTGTCCATAGATGCATCCAATCATGGACATATAAAGCTGTTGCCAATATTAGTAAGATATTGGGTAACAATAAGGTACACAAAATGTGCTTAAGTAATGCTTAGTTACTGAGGAACTACTCATTAACTAACCATTAACTATCTAACCGTTCCTCAGTAACTAAGCAGTAATTAAGCACATTTTGTGTACCTTATTGTAAAGTGTTACCGATATAGTAAGATAAATGATAGCACATCAGTGGAAACAAAACTACTCGATTTTGTTGAACTCAAAGGAGAAACAGCAGAGGAAATTGCAGCTGAGGTCCTGGTGGTTATCCAAAAATTCAAAAAACAGTTTGATCTCTTTGTCCCAGTGTGTCTGACAGTTGTGTCTCTCTGTTGAAGTGTCTTTGATAGTATGTCATTCTGCTAGTGTTACTTGTCTGTTGTCTCTATATCTTGTACATATGTAAATAAACTTGAGGCTATGACCTATGTAGTTTGAAAATGTTTTGTTATTAACTATGGAACACTCAATAAGTGAGTTAATACTATACTCTAACTTCACTTACCATGGTTTTGAAATCAGATTTTCTGAAAGGTTTCATTAATTAGTTAGTTAGTTAGTTACCATTTATATTAATTAGTTAGTACACATCAGTTTATTACAGCAGTTAAAATGTTCGAATTACATTGAACCAGAATTGTCCCCCCTTTTTCTTTAGCATGAAGAAAATTGGATATGTTAATGATATATTGACCGCAAAACTCTAAATGTCCCCGGTTTTAATTTTGAAAACCTGGTCACCTTATGCTCCACTAGCACCCGCAACCCCCCCCCCCAAATGCGGCACACCTACAGTGTAGCGCGTCACAGTTTCGCCGCTGCGAGGCTCCACTAGCACCCCCCCCCCTCTCTCTGAGAGAGTGTGTGTGTGTGTGAGGAGCTCCACGGATTGGTACGTATGTCCATATGTCCATTTGGACCAAAGGGTCCATTTGGGTATGGGCACGTCACTGTACCCAGGAAGAAAACAATGGACAAAGAGAAATCTCCAATGAGGCGTTCTGGGGCAGCATAGACAAGTATTTTTTGTGTTAGAGTTTTACTCGCTACAGGATGTACTTTTAGGGTTTGTGACTTTACATGCATAAAAACCCTCATAACACACAAGGGGACGGGTAATAACCGGAAAAGCATGACATGGGACCGGGCCAATTGGATCAAATATAAAAGTCAGCCGAATTAGTGTTGATACTGCAAGGAGACGTATTGTGTGAAAATAAATGTAAGATGTTGTTTAATTGCTTATATATTTATGATCCACGTCACGTTTTCAGTTTTGGCGGCAGTTCCTCATGTTTGTCTGGAAGTCTTCTCAGCAGGGCTCTATAAATAGAGAACTACGGCAGATATGTAATATTTAATGCAGCCGAACCGTGTATTACAATGCCGTTATGTGATGACTTTCAAAGAGAAAAGCAAGCACACTCGGAATAAAGTATTATTATTTTTTTTTTAAATGTTTTTGGATTTCACATTGCATGAACACCAAATCCCAGCGTGCATTGCGGCGAAACAATCCAATCATCGAGCTGAGGATCTTGCCTACGTCTGTTTCTGGTTTCGTATATGACGGATGTATTTTGTTATACACACATTCCTTCACATTTACATTTTCATTTACATTAAAGTATTTTGTGAGGCCTTCTAACATGTTTTTAAATATAACTACGGTTGTAGTTGAAGAGTTTGTAAATTAACATCAACCAAAGCCGTTGCCAGGCAACGCAATGGCACAACGTCACGTCCGTTAATTCCACATCCACACGCATGGATTAACATCGATTGAATACATTAATGTAGTCTTTGTTTCTGCTAAAAGAGGTGTCGACCAGCTGGGGCAACAAGAAAATCGGCGTAATCGAGTGTGACTATTAAAAAATAAATCATTATTATATTAATGTTGACAATAACAACCGACCGTCGTGGGGTAGCATTTGCTTGGCATTTCCGGGTATTTCTCCACTGGTTAACATGGGTTAACAATATCGTGTAACTGTCACGTTTGAAGGGACAAAATCGTGACATCTTCACGTCTCGCAGCATGGTAAATCGTCACATGTTCACGTCTTGCCGTGATACCGGGTTGGATAAAATAGGGCTTCTAACTAATTACCTTAAATAAAGTCACTAATTAATTAAACCAGTTCAATACGCATTATTCTTATCATTCTTTATGAGCGCATTAATGGTAAGGTATCTAATGACTTATTTATTTAGTATTCCATAACTTAATAACAGAGATAGTCAAACTAAATGGGAGACATGGCAGAAATCCTACAATGAATCGGGACAGTGACGTGTTCTCCCGTGTGAGGGCGATCAAGAAAAGAGAGCGAGCGGCCCTGTTGAGGGAGTTTACGGAGCAGATGAAAAGACACAGAAAGACAGAAGCACAATAACAAGTATATGTAGGTGTTTTTTTGTAAAAAAACGACGGTGTCAAGAGGAAGATGAGTCCCCTGGTTTGTCCCTATACTCAAACTGCCATGAGAAAACTCAAAATCAATTTTACAAAATCCGACAGTAGAGGTGATCTTAACGCACTGGCACCAATACAATATATAATACGTAAAATGTGTATTTACACACTTAGCAATATAGAACATAAATAATAGATACGTACTTTGTTTAAAACACTTTTGTGGTCATACTGTAGAATGAGTTCACACTGAAACGTGTTCTTCATTCAAAATTAAAAGTAAATTAAGTAGTAGAAGAAGAATGAAGCTGCTAATGCTAACGCTAAGGTTACAATAATGATATTGCTGATTTCACCTTGCTATGGGTTTTTAAAGCATATTTAAAAACGGAGACATTTCCGGGCACAGATTGACCCGGGGATTTGCCACCAAAGCCAGGCAGGAATTTGGTATGATCACCATAGCCATATGAGGCCGGACTCGGAGGGCTTTCCTTTGCTTTCAGCTGTCAGATTGTAAACAATCTGTCACGTGACTGGGGGCAGATGACAGCACTGACAAGGTGTGTTTTATCGCAGCGAGATGCTACAATACTAATTGTGGGCTTATCATGTTTATTCGGCCACAACAGAGGGGCAGGTCAGCCAAAAAGGGCAAACGGGCCGTTGCCCGGGCAACACTAGCCCGTACCTGTGCACGTCCCTGCTCAAATGCACGACTGAGACAGGGTTTCAAAATCAAAAAGGTCTTTACTTAAGATAAAAAACAAAGTACAACAAAAACATCTCTTATAAAGACGCAACATGTAGAAAAGAATACTGGCAAAACCATGGAACTTACTAAACTCTGCTGTGGAATATCACTACAAAGATCCTTGGTCTAAACGCTCTGTTGACGACACAAGACGAACTGGCACAGGACAAAGGGAGACAAGGACTATATATATACAAGAGGTAATGGGACAGAGGTGGCAACAATCAATGGAGGGGCTGACAATCTCACAGGCGGGAAAACACACAAAGGCAGGAAGGACTCTCAAATGAGAGGGAAAGGTAAGTACAAAATAAAGTGCAATGACAGAAAGTGCTTGACAAGACTAGACATGAGTGACAGTAACTTAACAAATGAACAATGAGACAAGACTGAACATATATCCAAACATGGACTTTTAACTAAACATGAAACATATAACATGAACCAAATCAAATAACTTAACATGACATAAATAAATTAGTAACTAAAATGTCTAACAAAAGATACAAGAAAAGAAAACTGAATAAAAAACACAAGACCATACACAATGAAAGTTGTACATACTGTACTACAATATTAAACATCCATCCATCCATCTTCTAGCACTTTACCACCACCGTCCAAAGTCTGGTTGCGGAGGTAGCAGGTCCCCAAACGTCCCTTTCCCTGGCACATCAACCAGCTCTGACTGGGTGAGTCCAGGGCGCTCCAAGGCCAATGTAGAAATATAATCCCTCCTCCTGGTCCTGGGTCTGCCCCTCGGGCTCCTCCCAGCTGGACGTGCCTGGAACACCTCCCTAGGGAGGCTCCCAGTTGCCCAAACCCACTCAACTGCCTCCTTACAATGTGAAGGTGGAGCGGTTCTACTCCGAGTCCTTCCCGGATGACTGAACTTCTCATATCCCTAAGGGAGATGCCAGCCACCCTCCAGAGAAAACCCATTTTGGCCGCTTGTATCTTGTTGTTTCGGGCCTGACCCATCTTTCATGACTGTAGGTGAGGGTAGGAACGAAGCTCAGCTCTCTTTTCGTCACAACGGTCTGGTAAAGAGACCCGCTGCGCCGATTCTCTCTCTCCATTGTTCCCTCACTCGAGAACAAGACCCCAAGATACTTGAACTTCTTCACTTGGGGTAAGGATTCCTTTCCTACTCAGAGTGGAAGTTCATCCGTTTCCTGCTGAGAACCATGGCCTCTGATTTGGAGGTGCTGATCCTCATCCCAGCCGCTTCACACTTACCTCATTCACACCAACGCAACTCCGGTTCAAGCTCCGTGCTAGAGCTTTTCAGGTTCAGAACCGTTTCTTCGGTTTAGCGGAGGCTCTTTTCACACCGCCCAGAGTCCGACTGGTGCTGCGTCATTGCGTCATCGTTTGCGTCATGACGTAAACGTTTGCGTGCCTGCTTCATTAAGCCAAACCGTGCGGAAACCCCTCACAGCTGACACCGACAACAACAACAATGGCCGATTGTGCTCCAGCTTCCTCTGTACCTCTTCGGAAGACCAGATTCCCAGTAGGTAGCTGGTCTCTTCAGTGGACCACTGCTGCTTGTTAAGTTTCTCCATCGTTGTGTACAAGCTGGATAAAACGCGGGCTTCTTGTTGTTGTTCAGGAGTTGATCCCGCCCCTGCCCCTGCCCCGCCTCGACGTAAGCGTGACGTATGTGGTGCTTTTGCTCTGGCCGGACCATTTGTTGGTGCTTGAAACGAACCGGATTCCGGAGCTAAGAGGCTGCTCCGCTGCGGTGTGAAGAGGAAAACCCGGTGCTTTTCAAGCTCCAGCTCCGAACCGGCCCCGAAACACCGTTGGTGTGAATGAGGTATCAGATCCAGTGCTGAAGGTCGCAGACCGCTGAAGCCTTCAGATCCACATCATTTGCAAATAGCAGTGATGCAATCCTTAGCCCAACAAACTGCAGCCCCCCTTCCCTACGACTATGCCTTGAAATCCTGCCCATGAATATCACAAACAGGATTGGTGACAAAGCGCAGCCCTGGCGGAGTCCAACCCTCACCGGACACAAGTCTGACATGCTGCAGAGGACCTGGAAACAGCTCTTGCTTTAGGAGTACAGAGATTGGATGGCCCTGAGTAGAGACCCCTCACCCCATACTCCCGCAGCACCTCCCCCAGTATCTCCCTGGGAACCCAGTCATACGCCCTCTCCAAATCTACAAAACACCTGATAATTGTACTCCCATGCCCCCTCCAGGGTCCTTGCTAGAGTGAAAAGCTGATCCGTCGTGCCACGACCGGGACGGACTCCGCATTGTTCCTCCTCAATCTGAGGTTCGACTATCAGCCGGACCCTTCTTTCCAGCACCTGAGAGTGAACTTTCCCAGTTAGGCTGAGTCAGGGATGGGCAAATGGCGGCCCGCGGGCCGCATGCGGCCCCCACCTCCTCTTTTTGCGGCCCTCAGATTAATTTATAAACAACGTAATTAATAAAAAATAAAAAAATGTTAAATATTATTTTTTTTTACTTGTAATACTGATACCGTCCACTAGACTCCTAGTTACGTCGCGAGCTGCGTAGATGATTTCAAATACCGCGAAATAATCTGTGACGCATTTGTGTGTATTGTGTTGTCCTCACAAGAAACACCGGCTGTTGTTATGCCTGCTGTGACGTTGAGTTGCCTCTTGTAATTATGCCTTTACAAGCTTCAAAGTTGTATTTATCATTTGAATTTGGCGAAACAAGTTTAATATTCTTAAAACCAAGACTTTGTGTATTTGAAATCAGATGAAAACAAACTGTCACAGACCCTGCCGTGTTATCTATGATTACTACGCTTTTCATTCATAATTTCAGCGGGAGGGAGGGGGAGTGGTGATGAGGAACACCAGAGTGCGGGCTGACAGGTGTCTGTGTTGACATTCCCCTTATTGTGGAATAAGGGGAATGCAGAGAATTGCTACAAGTGTCTTAGGTTCAAGTTAGACAACTAATGTCTGGGTTAGTGTTCATGACTTCATGTTTAAAGTCATCTTAATGGTTAATCACATTTTCCGTGCTTTTCAATAGTTTTAAAATAGTTTTATTCCACTGTTTAATAACCTGTTCAATACAAACATGCCACTTGTAAAAATGAAATAACATTTCTGTGAACTGATATTTGTTTAGTGAGCTTATTAGAGGATGTTCCCATTTTTTGGGGATGTTCCCTTTGATTGTAAATGTCAATGAAGATGTCAGACTTAGTATATTTGTTAATAATTACATACAACACATGGAATTTTTGTGTGTGTGTGTTCCAAGTGAATCTGCGGCCCCATGGTGGCCAGTACATCAATGATGTGGCCCCCACCACCATCAAAGTTGCCCATCCCTGGGCTGAGTAGTGGGACGCCTCTATAATTGGCACATACCCTCTGATCTCCCTTTTTGGAAAGGGGAACCACCACCCCGGTCTGCCACTCCACTCTGGTAATGTTCCCGACTTCCACGCAATGTTGATGAGACGTGTCAACCATGACAGTCCCTCAACACCCAGATGTCATCAATCCCGGGGCTTTGCCACTGTGGAGTTGTTTGACTACCTCAATAACCTCCTCCCAGGAGATAAGTGTCGATCCCCCATCATCCTCCAGCTCTGCCTCTACCATAGAGGGCGGATTTGTCGGGTTCAGGAGTTCCTCAAAGTGTTCCTCCCATCGCCCTAACACCCTATCAGTTGCAGCGACGTGCAGTCAGGGGAGGCAGGGGAGGCAGAGCCTCACCTGTCATACTCCAATGTAACGGAAAAGCAACTAAAGAAAAACTAAATAGTAATAATAATAAAATGTCTCCACTGATATGTGTTGTAAATGTGATTTATGTTTGATTCCAATCGCTTTTTATAGTCAAAATCAGCAAATTTACCGAGCTCCGCTACAACTACGGGTAGCGATGAGGAGTGAGGCAGGGACGAGCTCTGCCTCTCGTAAGCCCACAGTAACTGGCTGGAGCGCGGGCACTAATTTAACGCGGGCACTTATTTTGTGAGCGCGCTCAAGCCAGTTACTGTGGGGTGAGGTGAGGCACAGATGAGATCTGCCTCACCTCAGAATGCGTCACCCCACAGAAACTGGCTGGAAAGCGGGCCCTAGGCGCATGCCTGTTACCATCTCACTGTATGTCACCAATGTAATGTTTGTAGATCCCTTTATTACATGTGTCCTCACCATCCATAGTCTCTAAATAACTTATTTCACGTATGATATTTAGGCTCGCTGGTCTCATCATACAACAGCAATGAAAAAAGAACCAGGGGAGGCAGCCATAACCTCTGCCGCACTGAAGGGGGCGCACGTGAGCCCACAGGTTCTTGTTGCTACTGTTATTTTACGCAGAGACGGTAGACGCAAACAACAAACTAGACTTTTGAAACTAGAGGAAGATAAGGAGGACTTTTTCAAAAAAGTAATAGAGATTGTTGTCCAGAAGGATAGCATGGACTTCATCTTCAAGTCAAGGTAAGACTACAATTGTAATGAAAATGGGTTCTTACTAAGAAAGAACAATCCAATATTTAGATTTTGGGTATCCTTTTGTTGAACGGTCTGTTTAAAATGAATCGAAGCATCAGACTAAAAAAGCTTTTGATAATAACCGAATATTTCGATTAAGGTCAAAATATAATATTTGTAAATCTGACTCTGAAAGAGTCAGTGCCTCACCAGCCATGAACCTCACCGCACGTCACTGATCAGTTGAGGCCAACAACGTCTCATGCTTTCTATATACAGCTTGGATGGTTCCCTGCTTCCCCCTCCTGAGGTGTCGGTCGGTTTTCCAACAACTTTGGTGCCAACTGAAAGTCCTTCTCCATGACTTCTCCCAAACCCGCTGCTTCTCCTCGGCCACGGCTGAAGCTGCTGTCTTTCAGGCCTGTCGGTATCTTGCAACTGCCTTGGTAGTCCCCCAGGATAGCATATCCTGGAAGGCCTCCTTCTTCAGTCTGACGGCTTCCCTGACCACCGGTGTCCACCAGGAGGTTACCGCCCCTTGGGGCACCTAAGATCTTGAGACCACTTTGTCTTTGGTTGAATATAATACATGTTTATTAAAATGTATACACGGTTTTCCAAATAAAGCTGTCCTGTGATCTGCTGCTGCAATAATTGGAATAGATATCCATGCAGCTCCATAATGAGCTCTGGGTTGTTTCAAAAGTACAGCATTATTCCCTGTACATCCAATATCATGAGAAAATGAGAGTATTGATGTTGCATATTGCAGCCATTAGGCAGCGGTGCTTCAGCAGTCTTTGTGTGATTTTATTGGCTTAAAAAATGTCACCATGATTGCTTTCATTGTCATGCCTCACTCACATACATTTCTCCTTCCTCTCTGTTCCCTCACAAGGTGTTCAGGATCCAGGCAGAAAGGTGAGCCTGAGAGCAAACCTGATATGTGTTTATAAGTATATATAAGTGAGCTCAATTAAGGCTCTGCATCGTTGAATAGTCACAGCAGGGTGTGCATTTGCTGATTGGAGTTACATTTAGATCTGGTATTGTGATTTTCGTTTTTGAATAATGTACAGCATGACAAGTAGCGAGCTGTTTATTAAATAAAATATGCAGTATAATTATTGATTTAACTAATAACCCAACTGTTGTCCATGGGTCTAATTTGAACAGTTTTGAATTATGTTTTTTTTGGTATAGAATCAGTTGTCATTATATGCTGCCAAAACAAAGCTGAAATGGTTTTAAAACTGAATTCTGACTTTAACATAATAATACAAATATATATTTCTTTTGATTTACAGCAACTTTCAAACATAGTTACAAAGTGCTTTCACAAATTAAAAACAAAACACATTTCAATAAACGCAGAGGTTTAAAATGAACTAGAAATTAACCATTTTGTGACGTTTAGGAAGGTCCTGAAGGCAGTTTGATAGGTTGA
Source organism: Gymnodraco acuticeps (assembly GCF_902827175.1). Taxonomy (NCBI): domain Eukaryota; kingdom Metazoa; phylum Chordata; class Actinopteri; order Perciformes; family Bathydraconidae; genus Gymnodraco; species Gymnodraco acuticeps. The sequence goes on from NW_022990274.1 coordinate 4,214,436, forward strand.
CAGTCTTCTGAAAGTTATCTGCAGGGTCACAGCTTAAATAGACCAGGGAATCGTCTGCATAAAAACAAAATCCGATGTAATTGTTTCATATGAGGTGGCAAAGAGGGAGCAAAATATCGAAACCATGAATGGACCCAGCACTGATATGGGTAACCGCACAGTGAATGCCTGTTACAGCTGACCTGGCCTCAGCAATGCCAACACAAACATTCCTTTCTGTTATGTAAACCATTGACCAGTCTGTGATTATCCATCAAGATAAATGCATCGGATTTTTGCACTGTCTTCAAAAGATTCCTCAGCTGCGGGAAGTACATTTGCTAATTGGAGTTATGATTCAATTTAGACCTGGTAATGTCATTTTCTTTGCATATTGTACAGCAAGACAAAAGCACAGCGACATGCCCAGCCTTTGGCAAGATCTTAATAGCTACAATAAATGTCTCTCTTGAATGATTGAAGAAAGGAGAGTTACAACACAGTGGCAGCAACTAATATAAATAGAATACTGAAGAGATGTGATGGGAGCAAGACACTACATCAGGATAAACAACATCATAAATCCCTGTTTTCAGCCAGCAGGCTTCTTAATAATGTGTGTCACCATCAGTCTTATTGCCCTGACTTCAGCTCTGTGACGCAATGCTATCTCGTGGTTAGGTCATTATCATTATCAGCTACTTTCAGTTCTGTTTTTCTACATTGGTTTAACTGATTCTAACTGAAATGGATATTGTTTTTCAAGAGACAACCAAACCTGAAGCTTGTTCTGGCAAAATGACGAGCAGTCATGTTAAAACTGTTAAAAATAAGGGAAGTTTAGCACCACACCCTCTCTTATGGAAGTTTCATTTACCCATTAGCAACTAATTTGCAACAGAAACAAGATTTTGGTAATTGGCCCAGTCTGCTCTGATTGGTTAGCTGGCCGGCTCTGTTCTGATTTGTCAACCGCTTAGAGATGTGCTGCCCATCACGTGCAATGTGTTGGAGCGCTAGCCAATAGAAGCGCGAGTGTGTTACATAGTGATGATGTCCCTATTTGTGTTCCTTTTTCTTAGGCATAATAGCGTCATGGTGCTCTGAAGTTTATAGAGTTCCTTTTTCAAAGACAAGAATCACACTCAGTCTAACCCCTTCACTTGGAAGTTTTTACCTCAATACATAACCACAGATATTACTATCTTATCAGTCTGAGCAGTCGTGTATTTGCAGTGCACATCTCATCAAATTTGCAATACCTTAAAAGTGAACTAGTTTTTCCTTACTCTTAATGACACAGCTCGTAAATAATTAGTCAATATGCTCCACTTGTGCAGTCGCGTGTATAAAAAGGCTCATAGTTTATGTATACGATGCATGCAACAGAATTGTACAGCCAACAGAAAACAGGGAAAAACAAAAAGAGATATGAGAACCCATTTGAGACATGAAAGCATTGTGTGTGATTGCAGCCACAGGCGACTCAGACCCTGAGGGGAGATACGAGTAAATCAAACCTCCATTACCGTGTGGAAGAGTCCATGTATTGCCGATGTAACTACCTTCATTATGGTGCTCCTTTGTGGAACACAAAAGAGAATGAGCTGGTGCCTGTGAGCCTCATTTCTGTCTAAAGTAATAGCCAAGGACAATGTATTACATGGTAAACCTGTTTACCTCGAACTGTGGAACACCCTACCAAGATAAATCAGAGAGGCAAACACAGTGGACATTTTTAAACAACAGCTGAAATAAATGTTTAATCAAGCTTTTGATTGGCTATAGAGTTGTGCACTGACTGAGGATGTCATTTTGAACGCCAACCAGGAAATTAGCATTGCAAGGGCTCCCTCAACAAAAAGCAATGTGATTTTTCATTGGATATTGGAATATAACAAACAAAAAGATCTGTGGAAGACACATGTTTAAGATACAGGATAATCTCCACATATTTTCTCCACTTTTTAGATTTTGGAAGTGTAAATGCATTCGCTGGAAGAGCTAACATTTGGCTAACTAACTACACCACGATTCCATGGCTGCGCATCTTAGTCACTAAGCTCAAGGCGGCTAATGTTTTGGGTGATGGTATTTACTTGACTCATTTGGCCCCTTGTTAGAAACCAATTGTATGACACAAAGTAGCTTCAGACAATCACGAGTGGGGTATTTACCGACGTGTAATTTGTATGATAACATATTTTAAGCTTGTGTTAATCACAGATGTTCATTTAGGTATCTAACCAAAAACTCACAAAAAAACCCATTGACTTTGAGACGACGGACCAGAAGTGGTAGAACTAATTTTCAAGATTTAGGATGCATTCCTGCACCACTCATAATTGATCTTTTATGGTATTTTTTTTAATTTATACAGTATGTGTATTATGTATTTTTTTAATTATTACAATATTGTAATTATTAATAGTTTCTTATTTCTGTCATACTTTTAATGAGTGGGTTATCTGTTGCTTACTTTTTGATTATTTTATTGTTTTCTCTTTTTTCTTTTTTTACCTTCTTGGAATTGTGTAAGTACCATGTACATTCTGCATGGGTGCTTATATGTTTTAACCTTTGACCTAAATTCAATGTCTTGTTTTTGTTTCTCTTGTGTTGTGTTGTATGGCTAAGCACTTTGAGGTGCATCCTGTGTATACAAATTGCTTTACAAATAAAGATTTATCATAATAACTCCATGAATATAACAGTAATAGGAAACAGAATGATCAGCAGTCAGAACCAACAAAGGCAAACAAGTAATTAACGTCAATTTAAAAATCCTAAGCAAAGTTTCCCACCTTCAACGTTATAATTTAACGTCTTGAGCGTTTGTTTAAGACAATATCACACAGGTTTGTGTTTATCTTTCATAATTATTTTAGGCTTTTATTCTGTCATTTCTAAAGAAATGTCCTTCCTATCATAGCTTCTCGATATGCTTTTTTGCACTTTTTTGCACTTTGGAAAAAAATATTACGGTGTGCTTGGGTGTCATGAAAGGCGCCTACAAATAAAATGTATTATTATTAACACAAATGACTCATCATTACACATTCAGCAAAAGCCATTAGTCAAACTACGAGTCACCTCTCCTAGAGACTAATTTAGAACTCCCATCCTTTTCATTTTAATCGACTCTCTTTAAAGACACTGCCAATTTGAGTTCTTGTTATCGGAGGCCCGCAGGCCCGAGAATTCCCATCGCAAAGAAAAACCGTTGGCCGTCACTCAGCGTGATAATCCTGGGAATAAAAGCCTGCACGTAACAAGCAAAGTTAAGATCCTCCCAAACATGCAATACACTCAGAGAAGAGATTATGTGCTGAATGAAAAACACGTTTACAACCCACCTGTGACTACGTTGTCATGTCTAATGGGAAGACAGCTAAAAAAATGCTTTGGCTATGACATTCATATATTTTTATTAGCTTGTTCATTCAAATAAAGACATAAGATGATGTATTTTGGGACCTGTATAGGATTCCATAACACCTTTCTATCATTCTAGTGAATACTTTTCTTTTGTTTATTCCCCACTACAGACAAAAAACTGAAATATTGAATGCCGCTAAAATTGGCTCACAAAGCTGTTGCTGAATACAGCTGTCTGCACATTCCTCCTTTATTATGAAATGATGATAATAGGATGTTCTTTAAGTTGTTTTCCATAGATTTCTGCCATTTGGCTACTGCGTCTGCTGAATCAGCTGTTTTGGTGAGTGAAGTGCCTCTGCGAAAATGGGCAAAGTTGCCTTTAGTAGAGGTGGATTAGAGCAGAGGATTAACCAGTTAAGCCCCGAGCCTGTTTTTCAGGTCTCAGGCTCGAAAATGACATTCCCAGAACAAATGACTATATCTTCACTTCTAAAAGGGGTACATTAATAATCTTTGTTCTCAAAGCAAAGATAAACCTGTGATTTGGATGTAGAAAAGTCAGAATCAATATAGAATTTTTTTATTTTAAAGTAAATTCAGATTGAACTGTCACCTCTACTCAGCCCCCGGCCATCAGCTCACAGACACCTCTCACATCAGCCCCTGGTTCTTCTCCACCCGCTGACGACAACTTGTCCTTCACAACCAACCAGGTGAGGAGGAAGCTGCAGAAGTGTGAGGCGAGGAAAGCGGCGGGTCCAGATGGCATCAGCTCGAGGCTCCTTAAATCCTGTGCGGATCAGCTGTGTGGGATTGTGGAGCTTTTATTCAACCTGAGCCTGAAGCAAGGGAGGGTACCACAACTGTGGAAGACGTCCTGTGTGGTACCTGTGCCAAAGACCCCTCACCGCAAGGAATTCAACAGCTACCGGCCGGTGGCGCTGACATCACAGCTGATGAAGACCCTGGAGAGGCTGGTCCTTGGACACCTCCGGCCCCTTGTGGGACCATCAATGGACCCGCTGCAGTTCGCCTACCAGCCTGCCATCGGGGTGGATGACGCCGTCATCTACCTGCTGCAGAGGTCCCTCTCCCACCTGGAGAAGGATGGCGGGGGGCACTGTGAGGATCATGTTCTTTGATTTCTCCAGTGCCTTCAACACCATCCAGCCCCCACTCCTGGGGGACAAGCTGCAGCTCTCGGGGGTGGATCACCACCTCACCTCCTGGATCCTGGACTACCTCACCCACCGTCCACAGTACGTGAGGACCAGGGAGTGTCAATCAGACACCATCATCAGCAGTATGGGGGCCCCCCAGGAGACGGTGCTGGCACCGTTTCTCTTCACCCTCCACACTGTAGACTTCACCCACAACACTGCAACCTGTCATCTCCAACGAGGACGACAGGGAGTACAGGGAGCTGACGCAGGACTTCACCCTCTGGTGCCAGAGGAACCACCTCCAGCTCAACGCAGCGAAGACCAAGGAACTGGTGGTGGAATTCAGACGGCGCCAACACTCCTCCCGACACCAGTGAACATCCAGGCAGCGGACATAGAGATTGTGAAATCTTACAAATACCTGGGTGTTCATCTGAACAATAAACTGGACTGGACTGATAATTCTGCTGCTCTGTACAAGAAGGGACAGAGCAGACTCTTTCTGCTGAGGAGACTGAGGTCTTTCGGAGTGCAGGGAGCACTCCTTCAGAAATGTTACGACTCTGTTGTGGCATCAGCCATTTGCTATGGTGTGGCCTGCTGGGGCAGCAGCATCTCGGCTGCTGACAGGAAGAGACTGAACAGACTGGTAAGGAAGGCCAGCTCTGTCCTGGGTAGTCCTCTGGACACTGTGGAGGTGGTGGGAGACAGGAGAATGGCAGCCAAGCTGTCCTCCATGCTGGACAATATGTCCCACCCCCTCCAGCACACCCTGTCCTCACTGTGCAGCTCCTTCAGCGACAGGCTGCTGCACCCCTGCCGTCTCCCCTACACACACCACAACACAGACTATATCACCCCTTGCTGCTAAATACCAATCAACTATGTGCAATATGTGCTATATGTGCAATATATATATGCCGTTAATAACTGGGTAATTTATAACTGGCTGCTAAATCGTTAGAATCGTTATAAGGTGTGTTTTTTGCATTTTGTATTTTGTAAATTGTGTAACTTGCTGCTGTTAAATACAGTACCATCAAACTATGTGCAATATATGCTATGTGTGCAATATATACATTATTATATACATATGCCATTAATTACTGTGTAATATATACCTGGCTGCTAAATCCTAAGAACTGTTACAGGATTTGTATTTTGAAAAGTATTTTTTTTTACTTTTATTTTTTTATTATATTTTGTATTATATCATAACTTAGTACTTTTTTTTAACATATGTAACATTAAGCTGTCTGTGGCTCTTTCCTGCTGTAAAGATGCAAATGTCTCCTCTGTGGGACGAATAAAGGTATTCTGATTCTGAACATATCAGCAGCGTTTTATGCGTTTTAATGCCATTGAATACAACTTTTGATCAGAAAACAGCAACGGTAAGACTTATTTTCCGTTTTGGTCCCGGAAAGCTACGTTGTGTGTTGTCTGGGTTTGCTTCCCCTGCCGTGAGTTTTGGTCGCTCAGTGATGATAGTGAAGATCCGATAAGTAATAAGGTATCTCTACCGTGAGTTCTGTGCTAAGTGCGTTAGCATTTTTTCGCTCAGGGCTAATCCAGAGGCTTGGTAGGACCCTTGTGGTTTGTTTACCTAAACATTGTTAATATTGTCTGATAGCTTAGTTTCTTCCCGTTAAGTGGGTATGACACATTCATAGTTTGTTAAATGTTAAACTCGCACTCTCAGGACAGCTGATCAGTTGCTCCTGAGGGTGCCAAAAACATAGTCTAACGGTCCGTCCACACAGGGGCGTGCGCTGAAAGCTTCACCATTCACTTTGAATGGGGTGACGTCACTTTTCGCCAAACTGCATTGTGGGAAGCTACGCGGAGCTTTGCTGGCGTGGCTCGCTGCAAAAGTTGAGCAATGTTCAACTTTTGAAGCCTCGGCAGAAGCGTCAGCCAATCGAATCATATGCCAGTACAAGCTCTAGCCAATCAAACCGCTGCTTGTGTGTCAGGGGCGGGAGATTCATGTGATTGGTTGTTGGTCGAGTTTCAGACACGCCCGCCGGCAAGCGACAACGCACGCCGCTGTGTGGACAGGCCGTAAGCGCAGAGGGGACCGTGCTTTCTCTGCTGCCGCCCCTAAACTGTGGAACGACCTGCCCTTGTTAATCAGACAGGCTCCCACACTGTCTGTTTTTAAATCCGTCTTAAATCCCACCTCTTCTCCTTAGCATTCGTAAACAAGTAGATTGTTGCTTTTATTTGCTTTCAGTGGTCTATTGTTTTTATTATATGGCTGTTTTTATTTATTTTTTAATTGTTACGTTTATTCTGGTTTGTTTTGTGTTTGTTTTTTTTATTTTAAATGTATTTATTTTATGTTTTGTGAGCTGAGCTGTGTGATTTTATATTTAGTGCGAATGCTGTTTACAGCATTCCACTATAGTACTTCAAATCTTTATTCTTCCCCTTAAACTTATTTCAGCCAATACTTTGGCACTCCATAACTTCAGCTTATTTTCAGATACAGAAACCATTCAAATATGAAACTATTCAGCCTGTTCAGGAATCGATGGGAAACCTTCAACTTTTTCAAAATATTTTATACTTTTTGAAATATTCAGCTTTTTAAACTCTTTTTTTAACATTGAAGTCAATGGGAGATGCCTTCAAATCCTGTTTTCCTACACCTTGCGCCAAATGCTACTCCTTCCACATACTTTCAGCTAGACACTTCATTCCTACTTTCAAATGATCACAAGACCTTCAGCTATTCAATTCCTATTCAGATTCTTGATATCTTTTACACTTTTTGAGATATTGAATTTAGTTTGGAGCTTGGTAGAGAGGCCTTTTTCAGATTGTAACATTAGAGTTGATGGAGCAGCTCGTTAAGTCTAGAGTGCTTTGATCTCAAAACAGAGTGCAGCAGTGCCTGAAATTCTCCCCCCAAAATATTTTAAACTTGCCATAATTCCCAAACCCTACAGTCCTCAGACATATTTTTCATGTAAAACGTAGGAAAACCTCTCCTAGGTTGGAAAATAAAAAAAAATTAAGAAAAAAAATTAAACAAAATGCCTCTTGAGGGCATGAAGAGAGAAAAAGTCCAGCTAGCTCCCAATAGATTCCCATGTTAAATTGTTCTAGATCTTTCTTCAGAGCAGGGAGAAGTACACTTTAGACAAACTGCTCCCATCTCCACATTTTACACACAAAACAAACAAAAAAAACATATTTCAGTTCATTGGGGTTCCCTGATGCTCACGGTCTGGCCATTTTTTGATAAGAGCCATAGTTTTTGAACAGGTGGCAAAATTGTCAGATATAATCCCCAATGCATTCTTATGGGACTCAGTGCTGCAGTTGGTTGTCATGGTGTTGCTGGGCAGATTGGAGCCACACACACACACACACACACACACACACACACACACACACACACACACACACACACACACACACACACACACACACACACACACACACACACACGTGAGTCACATCATCCAATCAGAGCAGACACCATGGAACCCTTTGATCTCTGGGTTTACACACACCGGTGTTTGTAAACTTTCAATCACTACTACTTACATTTGATATCTTTATTTAACTCCTTCAGCCTAATTTCAGCTGCAGGAACCATTCAAATATCAACTATTCAGCCTTTTCAACACCTGATGGGAAACGTTCAACTTTTTCAAAATATGTTATACTTTTTAAAATATTCAGCTTTTTTTTTTTTAACATGGAAGTTATTGCAATGCATTGGAGCTGTAACAATTAACACACCACACACACACACACACACACACACACACACACACACACACACACACACACACACACACACACACACACACACACACTCTCTCACAGACAGACACACACACACACACACACACACACACACACACACACACACACACACACACACACACTCTCTCTCTCACACACAGACACACACAGACACTCTCTCTCTCTCACACACACACACACACACACACACACACACACACACACACACACACACACACACACACACACACACACACACTCACACACACACACACACACACACACACACACAGACACACACACACACACACACACACACTCTCTCTCTCTCTCACACACACACACACATACACACACACTCTCTCTCTCTCTCACACACACACACACATACACACACTCTCTCTCTCTCACACAGACACACACACACAGACACTCTCTCTCTCACACACACACACACACACACACACACACACTCACACACACACACACACACACACACACACACACACACACACACACTCTCTCTCTCACACACACACACACACATACACACACACACACACTCTCTCTCTCTCTCACACACACAGACACACACCGATGATGATGAATGATCAAGAGAAGAGAGAGAGGGCGATCAAGAGAAGAGAGAGAGTAATGTAACCTCCTAATGTAATGTCTAACTCCTATGAAAATGTTGAAAAAGTGCTCGAACTTCACATGTGTGCTAACAGTCCAGCCATGAAGACATCTACGGGAACGTTTTGAGATTTCTTCAAATGCTGTTGCCATGGCAACACAGTGCTCACCATGAAACACGGTTTTCTCATAACTTCAGTGACAATACTCGAAATGGCCCAAAACTTCACAGGTTTGGTAACGATGCACAACACATCTAAGCTTATTATGGGGTGTCATCAAATGCCATTGCCATGGTGACAGATAATTCACCATCAAGTTAGTTCAAAAGTTTACAGTCAAAATATTCTGCTGCTTTCCCAAGCCTTTTTACTTTCTTTTCTCATCTTAATACAAATTCATTCACTACTACTTACATCTGATATTTAACTCCTTCAGCCTATTTTCAGCTGCAGAAACCATTCAACCATTATATTATTCAGCTATTTCAGGACATCAAGGCTATACATGTTGTTGTTTATACCTTTTTTTAAACCTTTTCTTTGAAATATTAAGCTTTTTCTGCATTTTTGTAGCTAAAAGCAGCTACCATTCAGCTAATAACATATTCAGCTTTTTCTGCATTTTCAGCTAAATTCAGCCATAAATGTTCACAGTTTACAGCATTCACACGCATTTTCTGCAGGAAATGCATTTTCTAGTTTATATATCTCTCTGTACAGCACTTTGGTCTGGAGGTTTTAAAGTGCTATATAAATAAAGTTGGATTGGATTGGTTTGGATTCTGGAGAATAGAGAACTCGACTGGGACCACCCTGAAGGGCATCATGGTCCGTTGCCTTACGAAAGCCGATGAGTTTTCACAGTACTGCTCAGTCTTTAAATGTCCACTTAATGACATCACTATCTGATACATGCAGCTATCAGTGACCATGATGTTAACGGAATCACCTCAACCGTGATGTATCAAATGCATGGCTTAATTCTGCTAACAAGGTCACATGTTGAGACCTTGGAGATGATTTATTCACACATGCAGTCACAGATCCAACAGTAAGACCGTTGAGTCGGACTTGTCTCAGCTGAGGCCTTGCTTTGAAATAAAATGATGGAATCCATCCAGGGAAATATTATACAGAAGCGTGGTCGCTGATTCATTATCCAGCTACAGGATGCAGAGAAACAGAAGATCAAAGGCCACAACGACATGACTTTTCATCTCGGTAATGGCGAGAAGCTGATTCAATGTCCGTGTGAGTGAGCTCCAGACTCCTATGTGATTCATTTTTGGCTCAGGAAATCCTTGAATAAAATATAAGAGAATGGTAGTTTACACTGGTAGGGATACGTAGAATCAATGATTTAAGATGCAGCATTTAGATCTTAATACTAAGGTATGTCAGAGAGGAGAGGTTTACATGTGTATCAATGTGTCTACTGCATGTCTGTATTCCATATACAACGTTCTTTAATTTAGTAGGACTTTCCCATTAGCAAATGATACATTAACTAATGTCTGTCTTCAATAAACACAACACATCCCTCTGGTTCAGTGGTAGACTCAGGCTGTGTGAGGGGCTGGCATGGAATAAAATATTAAAAACAGCATCAGTGCTTGGGCAGTGGTGCCAGCATAAGGTCTAAACCCCAGATATGATTTCGATATTTATATAACTCATATATGACTCAGGTAAAAAATGAACTTTCTAGCAGCTTATTTGGCACTGCATCACATCTCCACTGGCAGGGCACCCTATTGGACACTTTTTCTTTTGGCATAACGATTTAGGGCACTTTCTCAAATATTTTCTTCCAGAAGATAAACCAGCAGGTACATTTTTATCAGTTTTTATATAATAAAAAGACACCCTTAAGGACACTTGATCAAGTTGTATTTGCTGAGAGTGGATTTCATTACGTCTCTCCGCTGTAAGGGCACCCTCAAGGTACTTTAACATGTTTTCTCCACTGGAAGGGCGAATCCGAGGGACACTTTGACACATGTTCTCCCTTAGAAGGATACTCTCTAAGCCACTTTATCACATTATCTCTTCTCACAGGGCCCTCTCTGGGTAACGTTTTCTCCACTGGAAGAGCACCTTTAAAGACATGTGATCATGTTATTTTCACTAAGAGGGCACCCTCAAAGACACTTTATCACATTTTATTTGCGTAAAGGAGACTTTATAAAATCTCTCCGCTGGAAGGCCACCCTTGAGGGTCACTTTATAAAATGTTCTCGACTAAGAATCCACCCTCAAAGGCACCTTATCAGGCTTTATCTGCTTGACGGACACCCTCGAGACCACTTTATCATATTTATCAATGGAATGGGCACCCACGAGGGGGTCTTCACAATTTTTTTAATGTTACTTTATAATATTTTCTCCGCTTAAAGGGCACCGATACAGCACTCCATCACGTTTTCTCCACTGCATAACTGTTTGGAATAATACAAACCTTGGTGCAGTTTTTTTGCATCTAATGAGTCTACTATGGATGACATTGTTACTACTTACTGCAACTGGACTTTCTGGATTGTATTAAATGACTCACTGTACCCGCCCACACCAAGGAAGTCCTTGTGTTGCAGATGTTTCCGGCATGTTTTGTACAGAAATCAGTGAATCAGCCAGAATTGAATGGCAAATGTCTACCCATCAACCACCATGTCTGCAACCTTCTGTTGCAATTTTTGGCTATCTTATTACTTCTGCTGGTTTTGATGGTTTTGTTTCTGCTTTGGTTTAGTGACCTAACACATACTGTTGTCATATCATATAGGGTCATGTATAGGGGTAATTCAATGAGTTGTCCGCTGTGTTTCCTAAATTATTCAATAGGTGCATCAAACCTCACTGCAAAACATATGTGAACATTGGAGGAAAAAGTCAGTTCATGTCGGATGTTCCTGGATTTGAACTAAACTAATTTGCATTTCTACAATTGAGAATGATCAAGTAACTATGTGCAATGCAATGTAAAAGTGGTTTTTCAAAGGGACCAACCAACAGAGAATTATCACCCAACTAAGCAGTTTTCTTTAGCTCCATAAAGCCTTTTTACGGATCATTTAGGGGTTTTACAGCTTGCAGCTTTACTGTGTGGTTTATTCTCAGATAGTTTTCAGCAGCAGCTCTGATAAACTTCACGGCACAGTACCTGCCAAAGAACAGCTGACATCTAGCGGGTTTAGTATTTGTCATAAACTTAAATAAGCCGGATATTACCTTTGTTTTAGACAGAGTAAATATGGGACTTTTATTCATCAGGTGATGAATGGTAATGTGGCTCTGTGCCAGCTGGATGTGTTAATGACAAATTTTTGCTGTTAGCCATTACAGCTTTAAAGAATAAGGATATGTTAGTGTTGTGTTTACCGTCTTATTTGGTGTCCCCTAGTGTCTAACACAAATGAATGAGAAAGCTTTAAACTATTTCAATTCTAGTTTCTTTAACTTTATACTTTTCATTTTATAAATGAAAAAATCCACTATACACACAAGACACATGGATGCAATTTTGAGTGGGATTTTCAAAATAATATGGAAATCAATAACATAATTTGATGGAATACAATCATTTAGTTATGTGCCAAATGTAAACAAGAAACTATAATGAGTGCTAGAAGCTGGCAATTTGTATTGTAATGATAACATATGCTACAGTTGGATAATGGAATTTGTTCATATCAATTACAAACCTAGTGGATTAATGACATTCAAATTATGAAAGTATGCATTCAAAATGTAATGCATTTATATTAGAGGTGGGTTAGATAATTAAGTGTGTGGGTGTGGGTGCATGTGTATAATTTGAAAATACTGATGAATGTACTCATCAATCTTAGGAAGATAATACAAATGTATAAAGCAGATTTATAAATGCTTATGTGAGTAGGTGTCTGTGTGTTTTCTCTGGTTGCATACTGAAAATGATGTGTGAAAGGGAGGCTGTTTTGAGCCCTAAACCTCTCTCTCTGTGGGAGATGGCCGAATGAGTTCCCCACACAAGATGGAACCCACATGCACAGAACACATGGAATAGGAAATCCCATTAAAATGCTCCAGCTGATAAAAGAGATGAGTGCATAGCACTCCAAGTGATTCCCAATTTCACACCTCAACATTTCTTTCCTTTCAGGGCGAGGATAGTGTGCAGTTGGAAAGAGAACTGCATATGCAATACATCAAATCCTATTCAGTATGAAAACAAACTGTGTGTCTAAACTCTGCAGATGGCTGCAAAAATATCTCAACAAAATGAAATGTTGTCCAGATTCTCCCTCCTAACTCCTGCTTCTGTTTCAAGGTCCAGAATGTGCAGAGTTGGAGCTGAGAGCACAAGGTTTGTTCCTCCATCATCATTGTTCTCAACACACTGTTCCGACTACAGGATCATAGCCAAGTCTCTCCCCTGGAGCCATAAATCACTTGTGCTGCTGTTGGTGAGCCTGCCTGTTGGTAAGCTATTGTTCTACAGACGTGTGCTGTATTATCTCTGACTTGAATGAGGATGATAATTCGGTATTTTATTCTCCTGATTAAAAAATGTCTGTGATATTTGTCCTCCTCATTTTCTAAGCTTTGTTGTCCTCACATGTTCATTCAAAACCTTATATTACATGAAATCCCTCATCATTAAAGGCAATAAAGCAACAGCATTAAGTTTATAAACCACCATTTATTAGATTTATTTGGCCTTTTAGGGGCAAGACTTCACAACATGCTGAAAACCATTCACATATGGACACAGCCTTCTTTAGCTGTCTAAACATAACCAACAGTAAAACGACTCATGATTTCCTATGGAGAGCGGTGCCACCTAACTGGGTGGAAGTGAAACCTTGAGCGTCGCTTACCGCTCAAAATTGCCACCAATCGTTGCACTCAAAATAGAAATGCATGGGATTAGTTTTGTGTCATTAAGATAAAGCAACACTTTCTCAGAATCAAGCAAAACTAAGAGTTCAAGAGAAAAAAAAGCTGAGTCAAGCAAAATACATTTTATTTAAAAAATAAAACTATAAATTGCAAACAAATCATTTGTGTAATCATGTAAACTATAAGTATTTTTTCTTTGTTTTAACATATCTTTTTGTTTGCAGTTCTCTTTGCTTCTTTCTCAATGATGAGACTTTTGCTCTCGCTGCAGCTCTCTCGTTTGCGCTCCTTCATTTTTTCGATTTTGACACAAACGTCCCAGGTGGGCGGGACTTTCAGGGGTGCGTCCTCATTGGCTACTCAGTTTTTGAGTGACAGCCCACTACACCACAGATCATACAGTGCAACTCATGCAGCAAACTCCGGAGTCAACTCGGCCACGTTAGTGTCGGTGTCTCCTGGGGAGTTTTCATGAACATATCGGACTTATCTTATGGATTGCTGTGCATTATACTTGTGTTGTGTAGTTTATACTTTATTCCAACTTTAAATATTTTAATACCTGAACACATTGCTGCTGTTAAATTATTTCCCAATTTGGGATTGATAAAGGTGATACACAATATAAATACATGTTACATTTCAAAAGCATATATTGCTATGTTTAGGACAAACAATTAAAGACTGCTTTAATTTAACAAATTCTACAATATAAAAGTGTCAGATTTGCTTTATGAAACAGACCAGACCTAGGCTGCATATCACATCTTACTATGTTGGTCTGAAGAGCTGAAGCATTCATACATAATGGATACAAACTGTGTTGTCTCATTCTATATCCTGTGAGAAAATGATATACATTTAGCATTACAAACTCGACCTACTATTCCTAGCCTGAGGAAGATATGAATAATCAACAGATTTGAATGGAATCTCTAACATTTTCATGTAGAATAAAGACAAAAGAGTGATTATACAAATTTAATTTATTGAAATTTGAACCAGAAGATGAAGTCTCAAAGAATGTTTTAAATATAAGGACATAAAACAAAAAGGTGGATAATAATAAAATCTATTAAATGTAAAGACATTTGGTTAAATGAAATGACACTGAGCAAGTGATAACAGCAACGCCAGCGTGGATGAAGATGGTGCAGGTCTTCCCCCCCCCCCCCTCCGTGCTGTCCCATCAGAGGAAGTGGGAAAAAATATGAAGTTAACAAATAAAACGGTGGACGTTTAGGTTTTCATACAAAGAGAAGTAGTAAACTCAGCCTCCATTGATTTTCATATCAGGGGAGGCTGTAGCTCAGTGGATAGTGTGCTGGACTTCGAGTCCCACTGCAGTCAGCATGTCGTTGTGTCCCTGGGCAAGACACTTCACCCCAAATTGCTCCTGTGGGGATTGTCCACAGTACTGCATGTATGTAAGTCGCTTTGGATAAAAGCATCTAACAAATGACATGTAATGTAATATAAAATTAGCGAGTCAATAAAATAAGCTATCATGGCTTATACTTGCATATCTAAACAGAATGATGAAAGCCTGTTAGAGTCAGGCACACGATTCTGGTTGAGTGTGTCTGCCGGTGTCTGAACGCTCACTCACTGCTCGCTTTGTAGCTAACTGTCCCTGCTGTTACGGGCCCTCCACACTACAAGCGTTTCAGGCGTAAAATTACGCCTCTAGCGCGTCTGCCCATTCACTTTGAATGGGGTGACGTCACGTCCGCTCACGTTTTCGCCGAACTGCATCACGGGAAGGCAAGCGTAACTTTGAGAGCGTCTCGCGCGTAAAAAGTTGAACAATGTTGAACTTTTTACGCACGAAACGCTCTCTCGGTTCCTGACAAGTGAGCGTAAGCCAATCAAATCCCGTTTCAGAAAATCTGACAGCTCAAGCCGTAGCCAATCAAAAACCGCGCATACGCTGGGAGAGATATCCTGAGATATCCCGCCGTTCATGTCTATATTTGAAATAAAATGGACGAGGTTATAATCGTAGCGGTAGCGAATCACCCTGTATTATTTGATGTGACCCTGTTCACCTACCGGGATAGAAACCAGAGGAACCAGGCATGGAAGGAGGTGGCAGAGACAGTGGGGGAAACTGGTAGGTTTTCGCCTGTTTGGGGATTTTATATCCAGTTTACTTCATGTTAACATAGCTAATGAAACATAGCCGGTATATTTAGCATAAAATAGCGCCATAGACATTAATCACATTCATGTTAATCATCCGCTGCCACATCATAGACTATATTGCATTACATTAATGCACACAATGTCATACTCCTTTCACATTTCTTAGTTATATATATATATATGCAAAAATTCATTCCTAGCATTCTATTTCCATGTAAATTACTGCTTTATTTAATTTTTATCTTTTTGCAATTTAACTGTACAATACATGTTGTGTTTTATATTAGATTTCTTGTTTTGTATATATGCACCATGACATCAAGTCAAATTCCTAGTATGTGCAAAGCTACCTGGCAATAAACCTGTTTTTGATTCTGATAAAGTGTGACATGTAAAACCTTGTATGCAATTGAAAGGGATTTGGTTTTCATTAATGGAGCAATCATTTTCTGAAATTCAAGAAATTAACTGTATTCTTTCATTTTCATTTTATTAGACGAAGTGTGCAAAAAGCGTTGGAAGTCCCTCAGGGACCGATACCGCAGGGAGAGGATCCTGGAGAAGGAAGGGAAAAGTAGCGGGGCAGGGGCTTCCGGGGGATCTAAGCCCTGGCGTCTCGCGGCAGTAATGAGCTTTTTAAAGCCCTTCATGCTGGACCGTGAGACGTCCAGCAATTTCCCCCGGCAACCCCTGCCTCCACCCACCGGAGCAGAAGAAGAGGAAGACTCTATGGGTGACAGCCTGGATGACAGTCTGGAAAGCCAGCCAGAGCCAGGTAGCAGTCAGCCGGCCAGTGTGCCGGCCAGTGTGCCGGCCAGTGTGCCGGCCAGTGTGCCAGACGGTGTGCCGGCCAGTGTGCCAGCATTCCGGGGGAAGAAGAGCAGGGGAAGGGAGATGTCCCCTTTTGAGGAGAACCTGCTGTCGGCCGTAGGCCCGATGCTGGCCATGCCACCACCACCACCACCACCAGTGGTGGAGGTGGAAGACGAGGACCTCCTTTTTTTAAGGAGTCTCTGGCCTGCAATGCAAAAGCTGAGCAGGACGAGCAGCATGAGACTGAAAATGAAGCTACAAGAGGCGGTCCTGGAGGCCACAGAAATGGACATTAATAATTAATTAATTAATTAGATACTGATACTGATCCACATTACATCTTTTTACACTCATCACTCATCACACACAACATCACATAAATAAAAGTTATTTAAAAGTATGTTATGGCTATACTGTGTCTTGACTTGTTCATGTGGTTTGTCAGTTACAACATACCAGGAGCTTCTTGTATGTCGATATATAATGTGCTGTCTTCTGTAATTATTCAGGTGAAACCCTGATGAAAATTATGAGTGGTTTATCACTAAAAACAGGGCTGAAGGAAAAAGGTTGTTAGTTATATCATGATATCAATTCAAGAAACATGTTTATTAGGAATGGTTGATTTTAAAATGGCTCATTTGGAATATTTGCTTTTTAAAGAAAATGGGTAGCTCTTAAAAGAGCTTTTTGGTTTGGAGACAAATATGGGCCTACACCACATTTGCCTGCCATCGCACTGCCCCCTCCTCGTTGAAGTAGGAGCAGAAGGTCTCCCGCTGTTGGATGGATCGCCGTGTGGCATTGTTGGAGCCCATCCTCGGTGCATCACACAGGGTTGGAGTAACTTCATCCGTGGACCTTGCGATAGGTGTGCGTGATGGCATATCAATGGTCTTCCTGCGGAGGAAGTTATGCAACACACAGGCAGCCTTCACACACAACTCCGTCACCTCGGGGCTGGTGGTGATGACACGCCTGAGCATTCTCCACTGGGTTGAGAGGATGCCAAACGCACATTCAACCACCAACCTGGCACGGCTGAGGCGGTAGTTAAATAACCTCCTTTCACGGGTGAGGTGACGTCCAGGGAATGGACGCAGAAGGTTGTCCAGCAGCGGAAATGCCTCATCTCCAACGAAGACATGGGGGAGAGGGCCCCGCCGCTCTGATCCTGCGATGACGGTGTCAGGTGGTAGCTGCAGACTGCCGTCTCGGAGGCTCTCTCCAAATGCAGAATTCCGCAGGCTCCCACTGTCGCTGCTCCTCCCAAAGCCTCCAACATCCACTACCCTGAACAGGTACTCAGCATCCACCACAGCCAGCAGTACCAAGGAGTGGGTGGACTTATAATTAAAGTAGAGGGAACCTGCATTTGCTGGAGCCTGGATAACGACGTGCTTCCCATCTATGGCACCAACACAGTTGGGGAAACTCCCAGCGCTCCTGGAACCCAGCAGCGATGGCTCTCCAATCCTCCACCTGTGGTACCGGCATGCACTCCTCGACCAGGGCGGTCCAGATGGCCCCCGCAACCTCCTTGACAATGACTGCCACTGTAGAACGCCCGACCCGATAGCTGAAGGCTATCGTCGCGTACGAGTCACCAGTTGCCAGGTACCTGAGAAAAAAAGATATATACATGATTACAAAATATATTTATTCAGACCCCACACACACACAGACCACAGATCCCCCCCTCCACACATTGAACACAGACACACATTGAACAGACACACACATTGAACACAGACACACACACATTGAACAGACACACACATTGAACACAGACACACACACATTGAACACAGACACACACATTGAACAGACACACACATTGAACACAGACACACACATTGAACACAGACACACACATTGAACACAGACAGACACACAGATCCCCACACACACATTGATCACAGACACAGACACACACGCCATGTACACAGGGGAGCAATACTGTGTTTACCTAGATATCTTAATTAATGTTACCCATCTGAACTAAATCACAGACTTCAGTCATCATTCGTGCATTCTCTCTCCTTCTATACAGAGTCAGATTAAAGAAGTAGAAATACACAAAACGTACCGTAGGCAGATGGCGAGTCGCTCGGCGGGGCCGATTGACATACGCAGATGGATGTCCACCTTTGTAATCAGTGGGCCCACCTTTCCGAGCAACTCGTCGAACACCTCCTTGCTCATCCTGAAGTACCTCTGAAAAAGGCGGTCATCGAGACGGAGCTCCTGGACGAGAAGGTGGTATTCCCCCCTTTGTAGACGCTTTCGGAGTATCGGGTGTACCCAGAAGCGACGCACACTACACGGCCTCATGCGAGACAATGTATACACTAAATGCAACCTTGCACACACACGAGTTACTCTGCTTACCCTTGCTACAACACCGGCATCCATTTTAGCAATAGTGGAGAAGAACCGGGGTTTTTCACTTTGTATGTCCGGGGCGGGAGATTCACATGGAGATTCTGATTGGTTGTTGGTCGCGGGGCTCGAAGAAACGCCCCAAGCATAAATATTGGGGCGTTGGAAGCGAATTTTACGCTTGTAGTGTGGCCGGCCCGTTAGGCTACAAGCTTGCATTGTTATGGATCTAAAGTTAGCAAAAGCTAACTTTCATAGCACAGCTTTTCTTTACTTCTCACTTAACACAATAAATAAATAGACCGTATAGTACAGCACAAACAATACAAATGATCAATACTTACATATATTTTCAGTTGTATTATTATAATAATTGAAATGCTGGTTCTTCTGGGGGTCTTCTTTCCATGCTCAGCTACCACACCTGCACTGTTCAATCGCCGGAGGACTGGGCTGTCACTCAACAAATGAGTAGCCAATGGGGATGCACCCCTGAAAGTCCCGCCCACCTGGGAGGTTTTTGCCAGAATCGAAAACAAAAAATGAAGGAGCGCAAACGAGAGAGCTGCAGCGAGAGCAACAGTCTGATCTTTAACGGGCCGGCCACACTACAAGCGTAAAATTCGCTTCCAACGCCCCAATATTTACGCTTGGGGCGTTTCTTCGAGCCCCGCGACCAACAACCAATCAGAATCTCCATGTGAATCTCCCGCCCCGGACATACAAAGTGAAAAACCCCGGTTCTTCTCCACTATTGCTAAAATGGATGCCGGTGTTGTAGCAAGGGTAAGCAGGGTAACTCGTGTGTGTGCAAGGTTGCATTTAGTGTATACATTGTCTCGCATGAGGCCGTGTAGTGTGCGTCGCTTCTGGGTACACCCGATACTCCGAAAGCGTCTACAAAGGGGGGAATACCACCTTCTCGTCCAGGAGCTCCGTCTCGATGACCGCCTTTTTCAGAGGTAATTCAGGATGAGCAAGGAGGTGTTCGACGAGTTGCTCGGAAAGGTGGGCCCACTGATTACAAAGGTGGACACCCATCTGCGTATGTCAATCGGCCCCGCCGAGCGACTCGCCATCTGCCTACGGTACGTTTTGTGTATTTCTACTTCTTTAATCTGACTCTGTATAGAAGGAGAGAGAATGCACGAATGATGACTGAAGTCTGTGATTTAGTTCAGATGGGTAACATTAATTAAGATATCTAGGTAAACACAGTATTGCTCCCCTGTGTACATAGCGTGTGTGTCTGTGTCTGTGATCAATGTGTGTGTGGGGATCTGTGTGTCTGTCTGTGTTCAATGTGTGTGTCTGTGTGTCTGTGTTCAATGTGTGTGTCTGTGTTCAATGTGTGTGTCTGTTCAATGTGTGTGTGTCTGTGTTCAATGTGTGTGTGTCTGTGTTCAATGTGTGTGTCTGTTCAATGTGTGTGTCTGTGTTCAATGTGTGTGTCTGTTCAATGTGTGCGTGTCTGTGTTCAGTGTGTCTGTGTGTCTGTTTTCAATGTGTGTGTCTGTTCAATGTGTGTGTCTGTATTCAATGTGTGTGTCTGTTCAATGTGTGTGTGTCTGTGTTCAATGTGTGTTCAATCTGTGTCTGTGTTCAATGTGTGTGTCTGTGTTCAATGTGTGGAGGGGGGGGGTCTGTGTGTGTGTGGGGTCTGAATAAATATATTTTGTAATCATGTATATATCTTTTTTCTCAGGTACCTGGCAACTGGTGACTCGTACGCGACGATAGCCTTCAGCTATCGGGTCGGGCGTTCTACAGTGGCAGTCATTGTCAAGGAGGTTGCGGGGGCCATCTGGACCGCCCTGGTCGAGGAGTGCATGCCGGTACCACAGGTGGAGGATTGGAGAGCCATCGCTGCTGGGTTCCAGGAGCGCTGGGAGTTTCCCAACTGTGTTGGTGCCATAGATGGGAAGCACGTCGTTATCCAGGCTCCAGCAAATGCAGGTTCCCTCTACTTTAATTATAAGTCCACCCACTCCTTGGTACTGCTGGCTGTGGTGGATGCTGAGTACCTGTTCAGGGTAGTGGATGTTGGAGGCTTTGGGAGGAGCAGCGACAGTGGGAGCCTGCGGAATTCTGCATTTGGAGAGAGCCTCCGAGACGGCAGTCTGCAGCTACCACCTGACACCGTCATCGCAGGATCAGCGCGGCGGGGCCCTCTCCCCCATGTCTTCGTTGGAGATGAGGCATTTCCGCTGCTGGACAACCTTCTGCGTCCATTCCCTGGACGTCACCTCACCTGTGAAAGGAGGTTATTTAACTACCGCCTCAGCCGTGCCAGGTTGGTGGTTGAATGTGCGTTTGGCATCCTCTCAACCCAGTGGAGAATGCTCAGGCGTGTCATCACCACCAGCCCCGAGGTGACGGAGTTGTGTGTGAAGGCTGCCTGTGTGTTGCATAACTTCCTCCGCAGGAAGACCATTGATATGCCATCACGCACACAGGGTTTCCCACACATAGACTATACTTGGGCGGGCCGCCCAGGTATATTAACGGCCGCCCAAGTATATTTCGCAACCCATTCTTTTTTTTCTTCTTTTTTTTAATAATTTTTTTTTGTATTTTTTTTGTATTTATTCGTCCGTGACCACGACGCCATCTGCGATCGATTAACTTGTGGACAATGATCCCTCGCTCCCTTGCTCTGATCTCGCCTCGTTAAGTGGCCTGCCTCACACAGGGTGACTGGCTGTCTACATGATGTGGCCTGCCAACATGGCCACTGTCATACAGATCATAAATCAAAGCCCTTGATTGGTCTCTGTGTGTCATTCAAGCTCGGGATAACCTCAGCTCAGGTGAGGTAAAGGACTCTCTGAGTGTTTAGATAGTTAACTTAGTTTAAGTTCTCAGTGGGTCTCAAACAGTGTGGTCACCATTTATGTAAACACATATTTCCATTTGAGAGGGTAGTGATTGATCTAATGGATAGTGAGGTGGGCTGAAGATCGGAAGGCTGTGAGTTCAAATCCCGCCAGGAACACCTCCACTAGTGTGCCCTTGAGTGCCATCTTTACGCAAAATGATTATACAAAATGAAAACTTTTTTTTTTTTGCGCACCCCCCGCTACCCATTTTCTTTAAAAAGCAAATATTCCAAATGAGCCATTTTAAAATCAACCATTCCTAATAAACATGTTTCTTGAATTGATATCATGATATAACTAACAACCTTTTTCCTTCAGCCCTGTTTTTAGTGATAAACCACTCATAATTTTCATCAGGGTTTCACCTGAATAATTACAGAAGACAGCACATTATATATCGACATACAAGAAGCTCCTGGTATGTTGTAACTGACAAACCACATGAACAAGTCAAGACACAGTATAGCCATAACATACTTTTAAATAACTTTTATTTATGTGATGAGTGATGAGTGTAAAAAGATGTAATGTGGATCAGTATCAGTATCTAATTAATTAATTAATTATTAATGTCCATTTCTGTGGCCTCCAGGACCGCCTCTTGTAGCTTCATTTTCAGTCTCATGCTGCTCGTCCTGCTCAGCTTTTGCATTGCAGGCCAGAGACTCCTTAAAAAAAGGAGGTCCTCGTCTTCCACCTCCACCACTGGTGGTGGTGGTGGCATGGCCAGCATCGGGCCTACGGCCGACAGCAGGTTCTCCTCAAAAGGGGACATCTCCCTTCCCCCGGAATGCTGGCACACTGGCCGGCACACCGTCTGGCACACCGTCTGGCACACTGGCCGGCACACTGGCCGGCTGACTGCTACCTGGCTCTGGCTGGCTTTCCAGACTGTCATCCAGGCTGTCACCCATAGAGTCTTCCTCTTCTTCTGCTCCGGTGGGTGGAGGCAGGGGTTGCCGGGGGAAATTGCTGGACGTCTCACGGTCCAGCATGAAGGGCTTTAAAAGCTCATTACTGCCGCGAGACGCCAGGGCTTAGATCCCCCGGAAGCCCCTGCCCCGCTACTTTTCCCTTCCTTCTCCAGGATCCTCTCCCTGCGGTATCGGTCCCTGAGGGACTTCCAACGCTTTTTGCACACTTCGTCTAATAAAATGAAAATGAAAGAATACAGTTAATTTCTTGAATTTCAGAAAATGATTGCTCCATTAATGAAAACCAAATCCCTTTCAATTGCATACAAGGTTTTACATGTCACACTTTATCAGAATCAAAAACAGGTTTATTGCCAGGTAGCTTTGCACATACTAGGAATTTGACTTGATGTCATGGTGCATATATACAAAACAAGAAATCTAATATAAAACACAACATGTATTGTACAGTTAAATTGCAAAAAGATAAAAATTAAATAAAGCAGTAATTTACATGGAAATAGAATGCTAGGAATGAATTTTTGCATATATATATATATATATATAACTAAGAAATGTGAAAGGAGTATGACATTGTGTGCATTAATGTAATGCAATATAGTCTATGATGTGGCAGCGGATGATTAACATGTATGTGATTAATGTCTATGGCGCTATTTTATGCTAAATATACCGGCTATGTTTCATTAGCTATGTTAACATGAAGTAAACTGGATATAAAATCCCCAAACAGGCGAAAACCTACCAGTTTCCCCCACTGTCTCTGCCACCTCCTTCCATGCCTGGTTCCTCTGGTTTCTATCCTGGTAGGTGAACAGGGTCACATCAAATAATACAGGGTGATTCGCTACCGCTACGATTATAACCTCGTCCATTTTATTTCAAATATAGACATGAACGGCGGGATATCTCAGGATATCTCTCCCAGCGTATGCGCGGTTTTTGATTGGCTACGGCTTGAGCTGTCAGATTTTCTGAAACGGGATTTGATTGGCTTACGCTCACTTGTCAGGAACCGAGAGAGCGTTTAGTGCGTAAAAAGTTCAACATTGTTCAACTTTTTACGCGCGAGACGCTCTCAAAGTTACGCTTGCCTTCCCGTGATGCAGTTCGGCGAAAACGTGAGCGGACGTGACGTCACCCCATTCAAAGTGAATGGGCAGACGCGCTAGAGGCGTAATTTTACGCCTGAAACGCTTGTAGTGTGGAGGGCCCGTAAGAATGACGCAAAGAGAACTGCGGACACAAATATGTGTTAAAAGAAAGAAAAAATACTTTTAGTTTACATGATTACACAAATAATTTGTTTGCAATTTATAGTTATATTTTTGAAATTACATTTATTTAGCTTGACTCAGTTTTTTTCTTCTCTTAAACTCTTAGTTTTGCTTGATTCTGAGAAAGTGTTGCTTTATCTTAATCAGAGATGGGGTCGTTACTAAAAACAAGTAATATATTACATATTACATATTACTTTTAAAAAAAAGTAATATATTACACTACTTCGTTACTCTCTACATAAAGTAACTCGTTACTTTACTCGTTACTTTACTCGCAGGGCCGGCCCGCCCCTACCTACAGGCAGATCACGCAGACTGCGGCGTACCTACAGTGTGCGTGCCACAGTTTTGCCTCTGCGAGACTCCACTTGCACCCCCAATTACTATTGCATTAAGGAAGACATAACACAAGTCTTTCTTTTTATATGCTCTAAAATAGGCTACCAGCCACACAACAAGCTAACAGTCTGTGAAACGTCAAGACACTAATTAATGAAACCAGTTCAAGACGCATTATTCTTATCATTATTTATGAGCGCAGTAACGGTAAGGTATCTAATTACTTATTTATTTAGTATTCCATAACTTAGTAACAGAGATGGTCAAACTAAAGTGGTAGAGACAGAATTCCTACAATGAAGCGGGACATTGAACTGTTCACCCGTGAGAGGGCGATCAACAAAAGAGAGCGAGCGGCCCGTTGAGGGAGTTTACAGATGAAAAGACTCAGCCATGTTTATGCAGCACTGCACGTGGAGATGTGGTCTCGCAAATCGCGCAGATTACATAGGCCTACATGTATATAAACCTGCGGCGGAAACCCCTCTTGTCTGTCAGTGAGTGTGATTATTTTATAAAAGTAACGAAGTAACGCGTGTCGGGGCAATGTTAGTAACTGTAGTGTGATTACTAAATTATAAAAGTAACGCGTTACACTACTCCGTTACCGACAAAAGTGATATTATTACAGTTACTTTGTAACGCGTTACACCCAACTCTGATCTTAATGACACAAAACTAATTGTTGAGATGAAACTAGAGTTTCATCTCAACGTTGACATATAGTACCATTCTGGTCTCCTTTTGACGCTCAACCAATCAGATAACAGCTTTATGTAGTGGCGCAAGCTAGCAGGGAAATAACCATAGACATAAAACCAAAGAGATAAAACTTAGGCAGCTGTTTTGGTCACAAGGCTCTGTTAGCAACCTTGCGGTGCGCAAATTGCATATCATGTGACAGCAGCATAAAGATGTTATAATTTGCTTGTTTTATACATCTAGCAGACACAAAGCGACATTAAGCATTCATCTAGAGCAGTGGTTCCCAACCTTTTTTCCCAAGAGCCCCCCCAAATGACTCATGTTGGAAGTTGCGCCCCCCCGCAACAGCGGTAATTACATTTTCAAAGTCTCAAAAATGCTACAACCACTCTCACAAACTGGATGAATGTGAAGTATTTTGTTAAAGGAGGATGAAAGCGTAATTAAGGAGCACTATTGGAGTGACTTTGATGGTTATTGGACTCAGGATTCATTCATTTGAATTCCCGCTGAATGAAGAAATTAAAGGACGGCGCAAGTGGAAACAATTCACAAAGGGATTAAACTGTTTAAAACACATGCTCAAAGTAAGCCGGATTTTGCCGATGTGTTTTTGTGGATTCAAAAGTCGTAAATAATCTACAAAATGGAGGAGACCGATCTGATCGAAGCAACTGACAAATAATCCAACTGAAACCGGCATGGACAATGACTATGTTTTAAAAATGCGCTTATCCAGACAAGCCAGGGTTGGACACTTTACGGGCAGAAGGAACATTTCTATTAAAGAAAAAAATATAAATTTCTGTCTTTTTATGCCTTTATTAGCTACAGTACTAACTTGAATTTGTATTAAAATTAATTAATCACATTTTTTTATATTTGATTGTAATGTAGAGACAAAGCTTTTAGCGACAATCATGTATTGCGTTACAATCATATGTAAAAAAAAAAAAGGGCGCCCCCCAGGTTGGGAACCACTGATCTAGAGCACTGGTTCTCAACTGGTGGGTCGCGACCCAAAAGTGGGTCGCGGACCCGTTTCGGATGTGTTATTTTGAAGGCCCGATTTTCTAACGCTGTGCATGCAGTAGGCGTTGGATTTAAAGTACCGGAGACTATAAACGGTTTTTGAAAACTTCTGTCACGTTGTGATCATCTCCATCAAATCTCCGGTTTGTATCCCGGTAGGTGAACAGGGACTGGTCATACAACACCGGGTGATTCCCTACCGCTACAATGATTTTGTCCTCCATTTTTTGGAACATGAGGAAATGACCTGCGATATGGCTCTCCCAGCATACACGCGGTTTGATTGGCTAGCACTTGTACTGGCAGATTTGCATTAACAGGATTTGATTGGCTGATGCTTCCGTCGAAGCTTCAAAAGTAGAACATTGCTCTACTTTTGAAGCGAGCAACGCTCCCACAATGCAGTTCGGCAAAGCGTGACGTCACCCCATTCAAAGTGAATGGGCAGAAGCGTTGAAGCTTCAATGCACGCCACCGTGTGTAGGTGCCGTAAGGCTGCTTGCTGAATAGGCTTTTATAATCCACACAATCCGACAAACAGTTATGCAAAAAAAAACTACTTGCCCAACACTTCCTTCGTTTCCACATTCCCTTGGAAAATGTTCAGTCAAACAAGGCTTCAATGGAGAATCTAGCTGAGGAAAGAATATGTTCCTCTTGTCAGTTATGAAACTTTTTTCCACTCAACTGAAGAGGAAATGACGAATAGAGCTGTAAGAAAAGACAATTTGTCCAGCGCCAAATCAGGGAGCATGCTGTATTGATAAGGATGTCATGGGGAGAGTGGTCTTTAAAGTGTGAAATATGGTTCATCCCTGAGAGGTGAAATAGTTTTCCACCACATTATTTGGAGTCCCTCATTGCCACTGCACAGTGGCAGTGCCAGTGCACATGCTGCTGCAGGCCAATAGGAATTCATTACTTAGCTTAGCCATTGATTTTCCTCCTGCTTGGAAGGATGCGCCAGAGAAAATATGAACAGCTTTCAAGATAAATTGCCAGCACTCAGAGGGAACTTGAAGGACATTTTATAATGACAATACTGTGCTCGGAGGCACATAGAGTTGGCTCTCTCAAACACTGTTGGCTTTAACATGCTTCAAATTTTTGTATATTCCAAAAAAATGAAAGCAAAAATGTGATAAATATGATTGGATTCCTTTAAATAACAAAAGCTCATTAATCATTTGCAATAGTTCTGTTTGAGAATCTATCGAGATACATTCATAGCTGTGAAATCCCAAAGTAGATTACAGCTTAATCAATCAAAAACCACACAGCAGTCAGAGTCATATCATCAGTCATATCACATGAAGGCTCCTCTAGTGTTATCTCTAACTAGGTGAGAGGCAGCGGGTGCACATTAATAGGCATTAACGCTATCATGAGCAAGACTTTACAGCAGGGGGGCAGCAGATTGGCTCATTAAGAGTAATCACTCCATATAAGACTTCATCAAAAATAAATTTGCACCGGACCATTAAGATTCCCTCTGAGGCGGAAAGCTCAAATGCAGAAAACCAATAAACATTGTTTACAGTCAGATGTGTCTGTATTAGACATGCTTGACAGAAAAATGAAATCAGCATAATAAAATCACATTATATTTCCCACCCGTCACCCAGTTTATGAAGTGTGATGAAGCAGCCAAAATGTGTATTTGATGCATATTAATTCAGGTCAATGAGCCAGTGTGACGTGTGTGTGTGTGTGTGTGTGTGTGTGTGTGTGTGTGTGTGTGTGTGTGTGTGTGTGTGTGTGTGTGTGTGTGTGTGTGTGTGTGTGTGTGTGTGTGTGTGTGTGTGTGTGTGTGTGTGTGTGTGTGTGTGTGTGTGTGTGTGTGTGTGTGTGTGTGGCCTAGCATTACTATACTTGTGGGGACCTAAATCTGTTTACATAGTCACGTGTGGGGACTCGCCGCCCTTATGGGCACAAATTGGAGGTCCCCATGAGGGGAATCATTCATTTTAGGGTGAAGACTTGGTTAGGTTTAGGGTTAGGGTAAGGTTAAGGGTAAGGGTTAGGGTTAGGGTTAGGCATGTGTTGGTTAAGGTTAGGATAAGTCTCCAGGAAATGCATGTAAGTTAATGTAATGTCCCCTGAAGTGATGTATACATGGTGTGTGTATGTGTGTGTGTGTGTGTGTGTGTGTGTGTGTGTGTGTGTGTGTGTGTGTGTGTGTGTGTGGTGTGTGTGTGTGTGTGTGTGTGTGTGTGTGTGTGTGTGTGTGTGTGTGTGTGTGTGTGTGTGTGTGTGTGTGTGTGTGTGTGTGTGTGTGTGTGTGTGTGTGTGTGTGTGTAATTTACTTCAGCACTGTCAGCAGAGAGAGGAAGACTACAGTTGGGAATTTATTTCCTTTATCAAATGTTGAAGTGCTCTGCAAAGTGGATAAAGAATAAGCGCTTTGTTGGCCAACATGCTGGTAAGCTCTATTATAGTGACAACTCCATGACAGCTCATCAGCCAGCACGAGCTGTTCTTTATTGTGTGGGAATGGCCTGCAGCAATATCACACTGACCAGCATCTTGGGTGAGGAATGCATCTATAGATATTTTTCAACATATTTCCTCACTAAGGTTTGTTAACCCTACGGCTATGCCAGTCACAAATGGAAAAAGCTGTGAACAAACAACCAAAAAAATGAAAAATCCACATATCACGCTGTCATTCATTCTTTTGGCTCCTGCTTTCCCCCCTTGTGTGTCCTGAGTAATAATGCATTTTGTTTTTATTTTATCGTAAAGGAAAGGCAGCAGAGAGAGAATACTACCACATACAGTGTGTCCTGTGTATCGCACATTATACATAGGGCAATCACAGCAGCTCTCCATGACAGTGGCTTTGTCGATGCTTAGGCAAAGTGTGGGGAAATTGTTGGACTTGGCCAATACTTCAGAAATCATGTTCTAATAAAGTAAAAACCCCTCTGTTTTTCATGCATTTCTTTGTAACAGAGTATACAGTTTGAGCATATGTCCTGTGTAACACACATTATACAGAGGGCAATCACAGCGGCTCACAGAGACATCAGCTTTGTCGATGATTTAGGGTCAGAAAATGGTTGGACTTCATGGCAATAATTCAGGAGTCATGTTATAATAAACTAATACAAAAATGTTGCTTACCAGTTTGTTTAAATTACAATACCCCAGCCTTTTTCACGCAAGAATAAAGGTAACAAGTAACTCAAACCTTTGATAAATCGTGAATAATCAGATTATTATTGTGATTACAAATGTTTTGGATTGACCAGCGACTTTGGAGGAATGAAATGAGAATATAGTGGGTGAGGAATGTATTTATTGATATTTTTCAACATACTTCCTCACTAAGGTTTGTTAACCCTACGGCTATGCCAGCCACAAATATAAAAGCTGTGAACAAACAACCAAAACAAAGCCACATATCACAGCTGTCATTCATTCTTGTAGAGTTGTATGGATTACGCTCCTGCTCACCCACCTCATATGACCTGAGTCTTATTGCATTTAGTTTTTTCGTTTTTTTTATCAGGAAGGCAAAGGCAGCTGAGAGAGAAAACTACCATACGAGCAAATGCCCCGTGTGTCACGCATTATACAGAGGGCAATCACAGCTCCAGTGTCGAAAAATAGTCAGACTTAATGCCAATAATTCAGAAATAATGTTATAATAAAGTAAAAGCACTCTAAATTATCTTACCATTTTGTCATGCATGTCTTTATTGAATGAAATCACAATAGAGTGGATTAGGATTGCATCTCAGTGATATTTTTTTCACTGAGGTTTGTTCACCCATACGGCTCTGCTTGCCCAACACATAAGAAAAAAGTGGAGAACAAAAATAAAGAAATGAAAAAGGCACATATCATAGCTGTCATTCATTATTTTACTTCTGCTGGATTTGGCTCTTTACTCCTTTCACATGCCCTGAGTCTTAATGCATTTTGATTTAGATTTTTTATCAGGAGGCAATGGGTGAGGCCTGTCTGGCAGAGAGAGGGGAATGGTCGATACCTGCCCAGTGTGGTGAGCTGCTAAATGGAGCCCCTGTGGCAGCAATGGAGGTATATCACCATGGATACCTAATTTCCCAGCCTGCACTTTAGGGACCAACAAGGGCAATTTCAGCTCTATCAACACTTCCTGCGTCCCCCGTCCCCCACATATCCTCCAGCCTAGGTCTCACAGCTGTAGCTGCAAAGAGAGATGGAGAAGAAAAAGCCAGATAAAAGAGAAAACAAAACAAATGTGACGCGACAAAAAAAGCTGCTAGTGTCCAAAAGAATGCGCAAGAATGTGGATCTGGGCTTTAATGAATCTTGGCAACCCACCCGAGCATGTCCCCGGTGGAACGACCTACTAAGGAGACAAAAGAGTGCTGATTTGTCCGTTTCCTCCTCTCCAAAGCCAACCGGTCCAGTGCAGGCCCAGTTTTGAGGCCAACATGGTATTCAGGGTGTTTAGCAACACAAGCGAGCATTCTCAGCTGCGGCGGGCTACTCATTAGAAGTTATGTGGAAATGAGACGCAACTAGATGCTTTGCAGGACATGATTAACGCAATTTAAAATGCACATTCCAACATTCCTGTCTCATCATTTATTCATTCATTTATCATTCATTTATTCAAACAAGGATTGCTCTTCAGCTCCATCAAATAATGTAGGAATTGATGTGAGTTATTTTATAATTAAATTGGGAAGATAAATGTAATTTATGTTACAATCTTGAAGATCTCCATTTCTTTGTGTGAAGGTGTGTTTTTTCGATCCCACTTAAACTTGTTTTTAAAGTTTTATTGTTAGTCATCGCTCTTGTTGATTGTTTATTCTATAACACATAGGTTTGAGCAAGCTCTCTGATTGGTCAATAGGCGTGTTTGATTCCACGATCAAACAACGATCAAATAGAACGTGCCTAATTACAAAGTATCCAGTGGCCTACACACGCTACTAGCCTACCGAAACTACTTCCATGAGCCTACATCGTGTGGTTTCCATAGCGACGTTTAGCGACACACAGCCTGTTATACATTGTCTCTCGTTGGAAATCGGTAGCTACAAAATGTCAGATTTTAAAGTTAATTTTGATTTGTTGGGGGGCCTCAGTATTGATGAATGGTTGGACATGGACACAGACCACAAAACCAATGAAAGATTTGCGGTTAAATTGGTTAATAATATATTATTTACTATAATTATATCAATAACTGTAAGCGGGGTAGCAGGAGTGTTCGATTGATCGGCTATCGTTACCATGGGAACTACTTTCTTGGAACTACTTTCTGACGGAGATTAACTCAAGCAGAAAGCGTAGGTTTGGGAGCAAATTAGCACATTATGAAATTATTTTACGATATTGTTGATTACAATGATAGTACAGGCGTACGGACTACAATGATAGTACAGGCGTACGGACTACAATGATAGTACAGGCGTACGGACCTCAGCGCAAGCGCCTCGGTCCTGCCGCAGTACTGTCGTACCAATAAAGACGTTCAAGAACGGCCTCTCGTGTATGATTGCTTAATTCTATCATAGTAACATTAATAAACTTTATTTGCATTTACTTTTTTATTTGTTGTCATATTACACCACATTTACTGTTTTCATTTGGACATTATTTTGATTTTGTTTTTATGGGTAATTGATTGTTACATTTAATTGAGTAAACATTAAACGTATCCTCTGTAATTGAGAAGAGTGGATTATTATTACGAGAATAATAATGGAAATGTCCCAAATATTTGCTAAACTCTACGGAAGACCTGAGATAAAAGTGAGAAAAATACAAATCTGGTGATTCATTTTCTGTTCTGAAAATGTTTTTCTTCTGGGTCTATGACTCAATAAGTGGGGACACAAGTTCTAACTTTTTTTGTGTAAGTCTGTGATGTAGGTGAATATTTTTGTGTCAGGAACATATATTTATTTATAAATATGGTGGTCATGTCATGTCAAACAGTAACCTTTATCTTTATTTATATGACTTATCTCCATGATGTTAAACAGTTCAGAATACACTTTTTTAAATTAACAATGTTTCAGAGACCCTGTGAAGTCATCAAAAGCGATAAAGGATACAAGTGTATGTTGTTGTAATACTCATTTTGGCCACAGGAGGCTGAAGTGCAAGGAGTAAAAAGCATCATGTTTTCTTCTAGGCCAGATGTCATTTCTCTTTGCACTCTAAACTCAAGAATTCGTTTTGATGTGTTAACATAAGCTGCTAACTAGCGACTGTTTAGAGGTAATGGTGGACTTCAGCCTCTTGTGGTCAATAAACTCAAAATGTAACCTTTTTTGCTTTCTCACCTGTTTTCACAGATGAATAATGAAGTACTCTGAAAGATTATCCTGCCATATCCTTTTTCTTAATTCATAAAAACAGGGACAAAAACGATTTAGATAAGATTTAGAAAAAGGATTTCTGGTATTCTTTTTCTCTCAGGGCTTCTATAATATTGACTGCAGTTTCAAGACGCATTATGAAATATGAATCCTTTTATGTATTCTGCTATTTCAATGGGGAATTCTTGTGCTGTAACAAAATGTAAACCCATGGGTAATAGTTTAAGCTTTACTGCAGTAATACACCTGTGTATAAATAACTACACAGAGCAATATATATTTATATATATAACAATACCTTCCTGCAGCCTGCATGCAGAGATGACTGACACTTACAAACATTGCCTGAGCATCTGGTAATATTTCACGCCAAGGCCCCCCCCTCAACGTTGTGTGTATCTTGACTTGGGCAGCAGGTATGTTGGCGTGCTGCACTAAACACAGCCAGTGTTCGTCTCTGTGACAGGAGTGCATTATCCTGAGATGACGGGGGGGGGCATTGGAATTATTCTCAGGAACCACTTGGGGCACATCCTGGTTCCAAACAGATTCTTCTGGCGGAAAAGTCTACTTTTTATCGACAAGCCCAGACAGCATAGACAGTGCGGTGTGTTTACTTGACGCATGATGAAATAAGGAAAACAAGAAATCAATATGTTTGAAGAAATGCTTCTATGTTACTGTATGATTCCTTGTCATGCAAAGGCAAAAACATGATTTTGTTTGTTTCAAAAACTCAGATTTGGGTTTCATATTGATATACAGCACATAGCGAGTTGCAGAGAAGCTGGGCTCAGTGTGAGGGCTGGCTGCACACACCAGGATTTAATAATTGAACTAAGAGACTCTCTTGGCGGCATCCAGTGAGTGATGATGCCATCATTCCTCTTTTCATACCGACACAACAGCACCAAGCCCAAAACACAACAACATCCACCCCGAGGCTGACGGCTTTAGCTCAGAGTTGTATTTGTTGTGACTCAACAGTTATGTTAGGTTAAATTGTGTTTTTTACTCTAGTCTTGTGTTTTGATCTTGTCACTTCCTGTTTTTATTTTGAAAGTAATCCTTCCCTCTCATTCCAGATCCCACATTTCCTGCCTTTCTGTGTTTCCCGCCCTTGAGATTGCTTGGCCCTGCCCTGAGAGTTTTCACATGTGCCCATCCTCCTCAGCTATACCTAACCCTTGTGTTTCTTTGTCCCATGTCAGTTCGTTATGTTTCATGTCGTGAGAACCTTGGCCTTTCGACTCCTGAAACTTTACTTTGAGAAATATACCTTTTTGTCAAGTGAGTTTTGTTTTGAAGTACGACTTAATTTTGTTATTTAACTACTTTCTATTTTTGGAAATACGACTTTATTTTTGTTATTAAACTATATTCTATCTTTGGACAACTGTCTCCGAGTCCTGCTTTTGGGTCCTGTGTCCTGTGTCTCAGTTCCCAACAGTATGTTGTTATACAAAAAGATTGGTGGACTGGCAGGAAATTGGCAGGATTTGCTATTCTAGATTTACAAAGAAAATTAACAATGGGGGGGGGACATGCAAATTAACGCTTGGAGTAGTTTTGAATCAGTAAACACATAGTAAACATTTCTAAAGCAATATTTTCTCAATCTTCCTGAGGCCTGTACTACGAAGCCGGATTTTCACTTAGCTAGGTAACTTCAGGGAAAACTCTGGGTTTCCGGTCCTATGACGCTGGTTCACTTCTTAGCGGGCTAGATCTCCATGGTAACTTATGCTGAACGGCTAACCTGGGGCCTATACTACGAATCTAGTTCAACATATCCTGGATATGTTTTGAGTTATCCGGTTGACTTAATCCAAAACAAACCCGCTCTCGCTAAACTGTCCTACGACGCTGGCTATCAACTTGAACGCTCAAGCCAGCCGTGTCCTATCTAGTTAGGTGCGCGTTCACATAAAATGGGTGGTATCTGGAGCATTCGACCAATCACAAACATGGAGAAGCGTACTGACAGCGCAGCGTCATACTTCTTGAATGAAAAGTCAACTATAATATTTGACTCGAGTGTTTCGTCAACTTAATGTGTTGCTTAAAATAATACTTCTGCATACAGTATGTGACACTGTAAGTGTTGCACGGCCCGATACGGCTCAGCTGACTCAGATAAGGAAATATATGACACATTATGATGTGATATGAATGATAATGGGACACATCAACGTCTGCACTCACAGTGCCGCGGACTGTAGGCTACGTAATGTTACTTTGATCCGGTTACTTATGTTGTGGCAGATATTTAAGTAAGCTTTCTTAACGCTAATGTTATAATAGTCAGAATGCTCTGAAGATGGGAGGTGATATTCTATTCATTTTCACGTTCACACAGTCGGTGATTTGAACTGCAATGGCAGTTTAAACTGTATTTCCTTTATCCTGTCATATGACTTGATCGCTTTAAACTCTGCACACTGTTGTTATCAGCTGTTCCACCATGGTTTCTACCTCAACCTGCAATAGATTTATCCTGATTGAAATGGTTACATTCAATGAAAAATAAAATCAATGTGCAAGCTTACGTGAACACTGTTCTACATGAACAATATGGGCAGTTTATACATTAAATAAATCAACAGTAGAGTGGCGATATTCTCCAAGTGGAAGCGATTTGCCATTAACACTAGAACCGCCAGAGATTTTGTTATACCTAAAACCGCCACCAGGGTCAAATTGACCCGGTATTAGAATGCATTGATTTTCAAGGTAAAAGTATTGGTTTAAAAAGAAAAATGGTCCTGTGGTATTGGTATTTTGACAAGCAATTTTGTTAAATTGTTTCGTTTATTAACGCTACACCATAGCGTTTCGTGAGGCGGTTGTCATTGTTGGGTGAAAAGCAAACAGCTGTTTGCTGGGAGCGCAGCGCGAGCAGTCTCCTGCCATCGGGTCAATTTGACCCACAACTGTTTTTTTATTGTATGTAACTTTTTTTCAATAAAATATTAAAGTCTCCCAGTCCGTGACCTTTCCTGAAAGTGTGTTATGTAGCACCCTCTGTTGTTAAAAATGGTCAATATGAAGTCAGATTGAAGAAATCGGCAAATAAATTGCCATTTATACCTATTTCCGCCAGCGGGTCATATTGACCCCACCCCTTTTCCCGCTATTGATTTTGCGCGTAAACATAAACATGACGTGTTGCTATAGCAACACCTTTTGTCTACTGCGGTTCCTTACGGCCCGTCCACACAGCGGCGTGCATTGAAGCTTCCAACGCTTCTGCCCATTCACTTTGAATGGGGTGACGTCACTTTTAGCCGAACTGCATTTTGGGAAGCGACGTGGAGCGTTGCTCGCTTCAAAAGTTGAGCAATGTTCAACTTTTGACGCCTAGACGGAGGCGTCAGCCAATGAAATCCCTTTTATGCAAATCTGCCAGTACAAGCGCTAGCCAATCAAACCGCGTGTATGCTGGGAGAGACTATGCAGGTCATTTCCTCATATTCCAAAAAATGGAGGGAAAATTCATTATAGCGGTAGTGAATCACCCGGTGCTGTATGATCAGTCTCTGTTCATCTACCGGGATACAAACCGGAGGAGCG
Source organism: Gymnodraco acuticeps (assembly GCF_902827175.1). NCBI lineage: Eukaryota > Metazoa > Chordata > Actinopteri > Perciformes > Bathydraconidae > Gymnodraco > Gymnodraco acuticeps. Next base: position 4,250,655 of record NW_022990274.1, read on the forward strand.
AGGCATGGAGGGAGTTGGCAGAGACAGTGGATGAAACTGGTAGGTTTTCGCCTGTTTGGGGATTTTATATCCAGTTTACTTCGTTTTAACATTGCTATTGCTTTGTATGTCGGGGGCGGGAGATTCATGTGATTGGTTGTTGGTCGCGTTGCTCGCAAAAAATCCCCAAGCTTCAGATACGCCCACCTCCAAGCGTCAACGCACGCTGCTGTGTGGACGCTCCGTTATAGATTGAGAGAGAGATTGAGAGAGAGAGAGAGAGAGATAGATGAGAGTAACACCTACGTCACTTTCGGGCAAAAATTACGGCCCACTTTTGGGGGGAAACAACGCTGTCATTTGAATGTCGGTCAATACAATTCTGAAGTTTTTGCCAATCCGATCAAATTTGTTTGAAAACCGTGGATTTTTGGATCTTCAAAGAGCTCGATTACGATGGCCAGTCAGGCAAACAATTACATTCGATCATTGGTAATCGACAATCGGTCTTGATATATGGTTAAATTAAAATCAGTATGCGAGGCTGTAATTTCTCCAGCTGTTACTCTCATGAGCGAGGCGGAACATAATAGTTTTATCATGCCAAAAAGCTGCTGTGTCGTTTATTGCACCTCAAACATTAAAAATAATCAAGAGTTCAGTGTTTCTGTACTTCCTCTAAGAAGAAAGGACAGTACAAGAAGAGCTCTGTGGCTTCAGGCTCGATCGCCATTCAAATGACAGCGTTGTTTCCCCCAAAAGTGGGTGGGGCCGTAAAGTGACGTAGATGTTACTCTCATCTATGAAAATCGATAGCCTACTGCTATATTTAACCATATATCGAGCCCGATCGTCGATTTTTAATGGCTTAATGCAATTGTTTGCCTGTCTGGCCATTGGAATCGGGCTCTTTGAAGATTATTTTTGCCCGGAAGTGACACATTTGTTACTCTCATCTATTGATCATTATTGCCAGTGTGGCTGAAACTTTCTCTCCCTCTTCTTCTCAGACTCCCCGTCACTCTCCTTTAACTCCTCTGGTGACTTTCTTTTATTTGAAGATTGTTTTTTGCCCGGCGCTTGGCCAGTTACCGGTGGTTTTAAAAACATGTTGGCGAATGGTTAGGTCGGTGGCGCGACAGTCTCTAGTGAAGGAGCGCGCTCCCGCTCACGCGCTGCGCTCGGCAGCAAACAGCTGTTTGCTTTTCACCCAACAGTGTGTCTAAATAGCAGAGGTGGGGACTCGAGTCACATGACTTGACTCGAGTCGCATATTTTTTGACTTGAGACTTGCTTGACTAACATTGATAAAAGACTTGACTTGACTTTGACTTGGTATTCATGACTTGAGACTTGACTTAAGCTAGAGACAGATGACTTGAAAGGACTTGACTGTTTAAAATTAAATATTTGCGTTTTTGTATTGAGATATTACGTTTAGTTTTTTCTAAAAACGTGATTGGGTGATATCTATGTAGGTGCTGACGCTGTTGGAGGTTCTAGTGTTAACAGAAATTTAAATTAAATATGTGTAATGGCAAATGCCATATATGATTTTCTTACCTGGAATTTTTTGAACAGACTTTTTTAATTGAGTCTTAGCTATATTGTCTGCAGTTCTAGGGTTAATATGAATCTAATATGATTGTCATCGGTCTAAATTAGATTTCAAATGATTAACTGTGTATGTAATGAAGATCATAGTGTGGGTTGAATCCATTTTCATAACCACTGTCTTTTAACTGATGTGGAAATGTGGAAACTGGGCTTATTCATCAGAATTTCATATGACTTGACTTGACTTGCTTGACTCTCACCACAGTGACTTGGGACTTGCTTGATAATTGTAGGTCAAGACTTGAGACTTGCTCATGACTTGCACATGTAGGACTTACTCCCACCTCTGCTAAATAGTGCTTCCGGGCCAGCGGGCCATTTATAATGTCGAGCCCTGTATATGAAATGCTGAGAGTCCACAGATTCTATTGGTATACGTTTCATCCCTGTGCGATCAAAACTCACTGTTCAATAAAATAACATTTTACCTTGAAAATCAATGCATTCTAATAGCGGGTCAATTTGACCCGGTTTCGGTTTTAGGTATACAAAAACCTCTGGCGGTTTTAGTATACCTAAAACCAACAAAGTGAAACAACTAAACAACTAAACTAACAAACTCAACTGTAGCCTATATGTGTTTGGTTCAAACAGATTTAAAGCAGGAAGCTGATTAAATAATCATCGTTTTTTAAATAAATAAGGATGTGTGGTAGCAGAGGTGTTGCAAGTATAAAGACAATACCATTTAAAATGTAAATGATGTATTACATATTAAATGTAATTTGATCAATGGAATGCTGTAAATGCAAATGACCCTCGCTGACCTTCACACCCTTAACGTCCACCATGTTAAACCTGGACCTAATGCCTCTCTGACCATGTCCTTTGTATTTGAAGACATCATGCATATACTATGAAGACATTTATTTTACAATGTTATTAATGCTTCCCTCTAAACTGTTGCTCCGTTTTTGATTTATGGAGTTGTTAGTGCTAAATAGTTATACTTAATGACATGCATTAAAGCACGGACTCATCAGAGTTTTAATGACCTGTATGTGTCACAGTCTCAATGGCTGCTGTTACTTTTTATAGTCAGTGAGAGGAGCTGCCAGTGGGAGAGTTGTTGAGTTATGATTTCAGCCAAACTTCCTGCAGGAGTCACAAGGACAGGAGAGCTTGGGCTGAACTCAGTGAAACTACTAAAAATAAGTTTTGAAAATGAATAACTACCACTATTTAACCTGTTGACAAGGTTTCATCTGCAGAGAATACAATCAAGACAGTAAAGGAAGATTGTCAGCCAACAAGAGTAGATCGAAAATAATTTCGACACCGCTTTCATTTTATGTCTTCTGGGATAGTTATTGTGTGAACAATAGCTTATTTAAAAAAAGTTTAAATAGTAATGACACTGAACAGAAAAAGTAGTTTCTTACATTAATCATTACTGCTCTTTCAAATATGATTCCTTAAAATAAATGATTGATGAATGTGATTCGTCACAGGGAGCAGACCATGTTAGATCCAAATGCAGAAGTTGGGAAGATTTAACAGAGAATACTTTTCTGGTATCAAGGCATCACAAAGCAAGTCAGAACAGAACTTCACAACATGTTGAACGACATACAACGAGACCTTGACAAAGAATGAAGGGAAAAGCAGGACTTTATAGAATCTGAACTAATAAGGGGGATGAAAAGTAGGTGTGCAGGTTGTCAGGTGGTGTCAGGGCTGATAGGGAACAGGGGAACAGGTAGGAAAACACACAAAGACAGGAAGTAAAAACAGGCATGACACAAGGAGAGTGATCTACAAAATAAAACAGGAAACACAAAATACACCAAGATCATGACACTAGTGATGGCGAGATGAAGCCTTATGAAGCTTTGAAGCTTTCCAGCCAATTGGTTCGCAAAAGGGTTCATCTCATGAGGCTTCATCATGGGCTTCATTTGAACACAAACCCCCTGTTGGTCAAAGTGTGTAAAACAGGCAGATTGGACATCTCAACAGTGTGCTCTATCTCATACCGAGTTCCCAATGAGTAAAGCCTTAGAATACCTCTAAACAACGAACATTAAATCATATTTTCATGTTAACAATATTGTTTTTATTCCAGTTGAATGATTGTGATTGAAAAGCCTAAGGAGGCTGGTAAACATTGCAAAGAGGGATTTGTATTCCTTAATAATATTCATAAACTTAACCATGTTGTAGCCGGAGAAAGGCTAAACCATATCAAAGAATACATTTATTAACTACATTATCTCATTTAGCTGTAGCTTTTATAAACAACAAAAAAGACGTATTGTTCAGTCGATGAACCATGGGACCTTGCGGTCATAAGTCAACTGCTTTCCAGCTGAGCCACACACTCTATCTACCTGAAAAAACTGGATACTATTTATTCCTGTATTTATTCATTTATTTATTTATTCATGTTTTTATTCCAACATTTATTTATGCTTTTATTTATTTATACTTATGACATGTTCCGACCTCTATAAGTGAGGGTCTGAGCTCTCTTAATTCCATCGTGTCACCGGGCCCGGGTACAGGAGGGGTAATATGGTCCTTATTATACATCCATGGGTATTATGAGCGTTGTGGTTCAACGGTTCAACCGATCTAAAGCACTTTCTGAAGCAGTTACGTGGTATCGACAGGCAGCGAGGCTTCGTTTGTCATCGATGACGTCACTGGCCCAAAATGATACAAGCCTCGATACAAGCTTCACAAAAAACTTCCGGGATTACACAACACATGCTTCCGAAGCCTCGCCGCAATACGTAACATCATTACGCTTTTACAATTGTCATTTTGTTCTGAAAGAAAAAAACAAGCTATAGAATTCAATCACTTAACTTTATAGATATTTGGTATTTCCAGCTTTATGCTAAACTAGGCCAAATGTATACTTATATCAGTTCATCTCTTCCCTAATGCATCAATTTGAACAGGGTAGTTTTGCACTTACGGAAATCATGATCACAATATTTGACAAATTCTTATTTTATAAGACACATTTGCATTGGAAGGAAAACAAACTGAGCACCACTTAAATACACTTGTCTTTCATATAGTACTCACCACCTCTTGCCTTGTACTTCTCTGCCCCTCATATTCATGAAAGGCTGAAGATGAACATCTTGTGCATCTGCAATAAATCTTCTGGTTGTTTTCTAACTTGAAAATGTTACTAATAATTAAAGAAAAACTGTTTAATTTAATTTGCACTTGCTTGTGCCTAATGTTTCTGACTAGCTGAAGATATGGTGCCATGTCCCCCATGTATCCAACTTTTGTGGGCCCTTCCCAACTCCGGGTTTCAAGGATGGGACTATTGAGTGTGAGGTGTGTCCAGCGGTTTCCACCAAACCTTTTTATTTTTATTTGTTGACATGCTTTTCAGAAAGAACACATGCTCAAAATAGCAGGATAAAGTGAGGAGGAACACACATTGAGACAAAGCAGAGGGGAACTTGAAGGGCACTCAGCGTGCCGACCTCTGAGAAGGCAGTTTCCATAAGTGACAGGGAAAAATGTGTGTTTCCATCCTGTAAATTCAATCTGCTCCAACATGTAATCCTACCTTGGCCAGTGCCTCACTTCTCTAGCAAGTTTCATAAAAATCAGGCACAGAATCTGTACTGATGAAATCCTTGGCAGAAGTGTATTTCTTAAAAAGTTCAACAATATGTCTCCTCAAATGCTATAAGAACGCTTTTAATTGTCCTTGTCATGTATAGCAGGCTACCATAGTTTTCTTCCATGTGACTGAAAATAAGGGAACCTTCTCCCTCATGAGTCATCCCCTCTTGACCTTTTATTGCTACATCTTTATCATTGTGAAAAACGGTCTGTGTTGGAACTAATTATTACTGCTCCTCCCTTGACCGTTAAATGACCGGTTGAAATCACATATTGTATCCCTCGTTGTGAAATGTCGCTGCAAGGGACACTCAGTTGCCAGTTTAAACATCAGCACAATTCATCAGTGACAATAACACATTGAAGTAACAACGTGACTTTTTTTATGTGTACTGTAATTGAGTAAATAGACAATTAATGTCCTTTATCCTGACCTCAATCTGTAATCAAGTTTGGCATTTGTGAAGGTCAAATTGAGAGTTCGAAAGAGAGAGAGAGAGAGAGAGAGAGAGAGAGAGAGAGAGAGAGAGAGAGAGAGAGAGAGAGAGAGAGAGAGAGAGAGAGATACTTGTTTCACCAATTAAGCCTCCAATCATTTATCATGCCTCATAAATTAAGAGTAATGAGACTCCATCAAGGAATCGAGGGCATGAGATAATAGATCAAAGAGGAGCAGTGAACTCTTGAGGAGCGTGCACTGTCCCCTCATCTGATTGGTCTGGGACATCAAGCATGTACAATTGTTATTCCTCTCCAAACCTCCAGGGGGAGACAGAGCTGTGGTGATTTACACAACGTTTGTCTTTCAAATACAGCGACGATAGTAATGCTGGTAGTATTTTCATCTCGGGAGTTTGCTCGTGTGCTTCACCATGGCGAAATGTGAAGTAGGCAGGACTACCAAATAAGAGTGTTTTACCTGTCTGTCTGTTTTAGCATGCATTTTAGCACTGCGTTATCATTGCAAAAAACCGTCCAAACGAATCAAATGTGTAGTGGAGATCAAAATAAGTTCCAATTTGATGATTTGCATTGTTCAAGCTAAAGGGAGCCAAGGCACCATTGCCCCCTCTTCACGCCATTGGTTCAATTCATGGGTACCACGTGACGTCACTGTATTCTAGCGCCGCCATTTTGGTGTCCGGTCACAGCAAGTCATTACAACAACAGAGAACACGGAGGAAGCAACAGAGAAAGACACGTCGTGAATAATAAAGTTTGTGGATATGCCTGGGATTTGTTGTGCTGTGGGCCGTGACAATAGTCGCCAGAGGAACCCCGGAATACAGTTTGTATCGATCCCCAAAGACTTAGACCGCCGTAATAAATGGCTGGCCATCAGAAGGGATCACTGGCAGCTAGGGTTGCCAACTTCCAGAAATGGAGAAATCATGCGCGTGAAGATTTTCGGGTTTCTGGCGGATTTAGTTACTTTTTTTTGTTACTTTATTTCGGGTTAGGGTTATGTTATTTAATTATTTTGGGGGAGCCAGCCCCTAGGGTTCGAAAACGTTTTTGGGGGTCAAACCCCCCAAAACCCTCAAAATGTCAAAGTTGCTGCAGTTGAACTGCCGAAGAATTTAGTTATATTTGATGCACCTTTATTTTGTGTTGCTCGCTTGTGCATTTCTGTGCCAGCATGCTGTTTCAGGTCGTTTTCTCCACCGTGACCTATTGAAAACTCCCTCCGACACAAGGTGCAGAAGACCCGAGACAGATCTCCACTCACGGGCTTTACCCAACTGTGTTTTTCTTCCCACTGTTTGTTGTATGACACAATTATTTTATTTTTAGAAGGGCCAGGGCCCAGAACCTTATCCTCTCTCTCTTCTCCTCTTTCATTATCACCTCCTCCACCGGCAGCGCTCATTTTCCCACACGACTGAACAGGCCATGGGAGCCTGCCTGCAGACCTCCACTCTCAGGACAGTTCCGGTGCAGGCTGCCAGTGGAGGTGTCCTGAGAGTGGAGGTCTGCACCGGAACTGTCCTGAGAGTGGAGGTCTGCAGGCAGACCCCTCTCGAACAGGCTGACATGCCACACAAACAATGATGCTGCGCCCGTGGCCCACCGGAGAAAATCTCACACACACATGTGCGAGCATTGTGCATGCCCTGTCAACTGAGCGGTCCTAGCGCCCTTCGCATACAGCACATAGGCACGCAGCCAGACACACTCCATTGTGCGCAAACAGAAACATATTTTTTATTTTACCCTTTACACAGGAGTCCGGGACAAACAAAGTCCCGTACGGGACACGCCCCTTTTGGCTCAAATACAGGGCGTCCCGGCTAATACAGGGCGTCCCGGCTAATACGGGGCGTCCCGGCTAATACGGGGCGTCCCGGCTAATACGGGGCGTCCCGGCTAATACGGGACGGTTGGCAACCCTACTGGCAGCCGACATCTAACTCCAGATTGTGTAGTCAACACTTTGTTTCCGGTAAGCTCTTCACTTATTGTTATCTTTTTGCTTCTTTTGTCAGAAATAAGTTTTCTAAATACTTCAACATAGATAATTCAGTTGCCGAATACTAATTACCGTTAGCAGTGTAATGGTAACATAGCACGAGTAAAATATTCCCAGTTTTGAAAGGACTGCATTAGTTTTGCTCTGTGTTCCTTTACGCTTGAAACCGACTGCATTTGAATAAAAGACACATTTCTGGGAGAAAACTGAGAAAGAAATTGCCGTTCTCAATATTATTGAATGCATGCCTTAAATTACTTGTGTATTTATATTACATGTATTATTGCTACTTTTACTTAAGTTAAGGATCGTAATACTTGTCATTATCTTATTAGGAGGCCTATATACACACATTAATATTCTACCATGTTTGCCTCTGTCTGCTTAGGAAGAAAAAATGACAACCCCATGAGTCCTGACTACATCCCCAGCCTGTTTGCGCACAGTAAGTCAGCTGGACAGCGGCAGAGAAGCATCTATGCCACCAGCAGATTTGAGCATACTCAGCAGATGAAAAGGAAACGGACTGAGACTTTGGTTCCTGATAGTGACCATGAGAATGTGGCACCTTCCAGCACCAGTGATGCCACTGGGCTTGACATCACCTAGTTGAACAGGTAGAATATGTGAAAGATGACCACAGTTACTCTCAAGCCATTCTTAGCTCAGGTATTGTGGAACCATGCTCAAATGCAGCCTGCCAAGCTACAGTCAAGGCATTGACAAACAAGTCTGCAGGATTAAGAGCTGAGGTTAATTGTCTTAAGGACAAAGTTAATGTGCTGTCTTTCAATGAAGAAGCCTTCAAAGGAAATGATGAAATGGTACAGGAACTAACAGGCCAACCAAGCTATGCTAAAATGATGGTTGTTTTTGGCTTCCTGTCTGGGTTTGTGAAAGCCGGTCCAAGACTGACTCCCTTTCCTAGCTTTTTATTAACACTGATGAGAATGAGGCTTAACTTACCTTTATATTTTTTTGTTTATCTTTTTCATATGTCTAAGAGCAGTGTTGTCAGAATGTTCAACAATACTTTAGATGTCATGTATGTCAGACTCACCACTTATATTTTGGCCCTCAAAAGATCCAATTCAGGTTACGGTACGTCCACACAGCAGCTTTTCAAAATCTTGAAAATCTTGGAGCTGGGCGTGTCTGAAAGCTTGGGGATTTCGCGACCAACAACCAATCACATGAATCTCCCGCCCCGACATACAAAGCAAAAAACCCCGGTTCTTCTCCACTATTTCTTTTAACATTTTGAACATTTATGAGATTAATGTCTATGGTGCTATTTTATGCTACATTCCATGCTGGCTAATGATACTGTCTATGCTTGCTAGATCCCCAAACAAGCGAAAACCTACCAGTTTCACCCACTGTCTCTGCCACCTCCCTCCATGCCTGGTTCCTCCGGTTTGTATCCCGGTAAGTAAATAGGGACTGGTCATAAAGAACCGGGTGATTTGCTACCGCAATAACTAACTTCTCCTCCATTTTTGTGGAATATAGAAATGAACTGCGGGTCTGGTTCTCCCAGCTTGCACGCGGTTTGATTGGCTAGCGCTTGAACTGTCAGATTTGCATAAACGGATCTGATTGGCTGTCGCTTCCAGCTCAGCCTCAAAAGTTGAACATTGTTCAACTTTGGAATCCTGAACATCCTGGAAATCCTGGAAATCTTCGCCTCACCCCCCCACAATGCAGTTCGGCGACAAGCGAGGGAAAGTGACGTCATCCCCATTCAAAGTCAATGGGCGGAGACGCGCTGGAAGCGGTGGACAAATCTACAAAAGCTGCTGTGTGTACGGGCCGTTAGTCTGCCCATGTGTTTCAGGGATAATTTTAGCAACTGCACTTTCATCATTGACTGTTTTGAAATTTGTGTAGAGAAGCCAAAGAATTTAAGGGCACGTGCACAAACATACTCCTATTACAAGCACCACAACACTGTAAAATATCTAATTTCTATAACACCACAGGGTGTTACATCCTTTGTGTCAAAGGGCTGGGGGGGACGCACAAGCGACAAGTACATTACAGAAAACTGCTCATATCTTGAGAAATGATCACCAGGAGATGTTGTTCTTGCTGATAGAGGCTTCAATGTGACAGACACTGTGGGACTGAATAATGCACAGTTGAAAATACCAGCATTCACCAAAGTCAAGAAGCAGCTGCATCCACTGGAACTTGAATCCACAAGGGGACTCGCTGCCGTCAGGATCCATGTGGAAAGAGTCATGGGCCTGGTCAGGAACAAATACACCATCCCGCTGTCTCTTTGCCAAGCAGCCACTAAAGGACAACCTACTTCCCTTGACAAGATGGTAACAGTTTGCTGTGCTCTTTGTAATGTCCCACAGAATAGATAGATACTATTTGTAAGTCGCTTTTGATAAAAGCGTCAGCTAAATGAAACAAAATGCTTATTGTGTATTCCCTTTTCTATGTTTGTTGGATCTTCTCTCTATTATCTTTACAATTAATACATTAAAATGTCCAGTTTTTAACTAATAAACATCACTTTTTCCAAGTATTTGTTCCTTGAGGTTTTTTAAATACTCCTACTTATACTACAATGCATCTGCAAGTATTAGATACAGTTATTTATTGCACAATCTACAGTGTATGAATATGTAAGCTTAATGGGTAAACAAAACCTGACCATGAAGACAAAAGAAAAATACTTTTGATGGCGCATTTTTTGATGTTGCACATTCAAAGGTGGTAAACTTCTTTGACAGTACAGCACAGTAAACCATTTACCCAACAACTCTGGTAGTATCCCCGTTCTAATGAAGTTTACCACCTTTGAATGTGCAACATCAAAAAATGCGCCATCAAACAAAAGTTCTTGAGGTGTCCACACAACACAATCACAGAACATTACCTCTGCGACACGCATTTGTGCCTGCACTTGATACATATAGCTGTGATTCAGCTTTAGGCTCATCACACCTCCCTCAGGGACAGTCAGGCAGAACCGCGAGTCTTTGGTGCATTCAAGTAGACTGCGGTCTTTAGCGCTGAAAGGACATTTCATTTCTAAAATGCCAGGCTCATGGCAAGCACAGGTCACGACACCATCTGGGGATGCACCAATCCATGGCAGCTCTGGGTTGAGGATGAGCCCTGATGCTGCAACATTGATGTCTTCATGGTGATCTTGCATAGCCACCAGGTAAGACTTTTTGGCAGTGTCCTCGTTTTGTAAACCCCATCTGAGCAAAAGAGCATGTTATTTTGGAAAAAAAACTCATCACTTTAAAAAGCCCCTAAAATACTGCTATTAGAATGTTAATATCTTGTTTTACCCTCATAATATCTAGTTACTCAATTATTGTATTTGATGTAGTGAAGTAGTGGAAAGAATGTATGATTTAGTCTTGCTGCCTAAATGTATTATATACCTGGTCGCTTCAGTAGAAAACTGAGAGGAGCGAGGATTGCAAACTCTTTTAATCAAAGACGAAGAGCTCTCTGTCTTGGCTGCCTCATGGAAGGATGACGCAGTAACTCTCCCTGCTCTCTGCTCAAACCAGACCCTCAACCTACTCTGTTTCCTGGTCTTCTCCTCAACTAACAAACATTCAAAAAGAATTTAACTATCAAAAGAGCTGTAATTATCAGAAAGCAGTGAAGTTATTCTTAATGAATATAGTGATGTTTAGGATTTAGCATTGTGACACGCTTTTATTTTACCGGTTGCCATCTCTATATCTTACCTGCTCTGGTGTGAGATTCAGCTCCTCAAAGACTTTGGAACCCTCCTCTAGCAGTACAGGCAAATCCAGTACAAGTCTGCTGCTTTGATACAGACTGGTAAGGGGTGTTGGCAGATCCAGTTGTACAGTCTTTGGCGTGTATCTGTGGGAATGGCCTTCAATGACCGACAGGATAGCACTTTTCTTGGGCTTTGTCTCTTGTTCTTCACTTTGGTGGAGTTGTTCACAGAATAACTTGAAATCATCAGCAGATGGTCTCATGTGCTGAAACAGGTCTTCGGTTTGAACTTGTTCTTTAATGGCGAAGATCTTAGACACCTCATCGTACTTCACCATTTTAGTGCTAGGCTGTGTCCATGTGCATGGCTTCTCTGTGCATGTCTGGTTTTCTCTCTTCGCAACAGCAGCCAAAACAGTAAACATAAGTGCTACTGCGTGGGAACAAACCTCTCCTAACCCTGCCATGCATGTACAATGCGCCATCACCACTGTCCAACCCAGTCTCATAAAAAAACGCTTGAGGACTATCACGGGGTTTGTCAAGCGAAGCAGAGAGAATACTTACTTCCGGGTGTAATATTCTGTAAAGCAAATGAGCTGCTCCGACCCTCGGTCCTGACGGACTCCAACTTGTGTTTATTAATTAATCAAACAAATAAATAAACACAAGGATAATTATGTGTTATTGTTGAGTAAATGGAGAATTGCACAGGGGAACATAACGTGTAGGCTATCTATGCCACAATTTTAGATGCGGATTTTGTTAAACTAATACGTTTGCTCTGTGGACCAACACTATACATTGACGGGGAAGGGGGTAGCAATAAAGATTACACCATTAAACTGTTACACAATATAACAGAAATAATATCGATAGCAGCGTCCCAGCAACCACCTTGGTAACAATGAAAACGTTGTATCGACACAATTTCCTGAATTAATCTTCGTAATAACTCGCAAACTAAAGATCATGTACATCCACTGCACACATAATCTGAAATAACAACTCATATTTCTCGCATCAAATGACATCAAAACGCATTTTAATGGCCAAACTAACTTTAAAATAGGCATTTTACACCTAGAATAAAACGAAGTTCGGCCATGTTTTTTTTTTCTACAGGGAGAAAAGTGAAGATCACGTGACATAGACGCCAGCCATTGGAATGAATGGTGAAAAAAAACGTAGGGATCTTACAATTTCAGAGGCGTTTTTGTAGAAATACTACGTCATACGTTGTGGACCAACGTAGTTATTACACGTTTTTTTATGAGACTGGGTTGCACTGTCCCGTCCTCCTGCACCACAATCCATGGAGATGTTGGTTTGCTGTTCAAAGCCTGGGAATGATTGACCTGTTAAGTGAAAAATGCAGTACATTAATTTTGTCATATAAAAGCTAAACTCTCCTAAGCTTGTACAAATGTAAGATTCAAAGGTTTATTGTCAAATACAATAGCTACAGCGCAGATTGGCATTTAATATCTGAAGTCCCAGGCTGCTCCAAAAGTAGGCTACAACATACAATATCCATCCATCCATCCATCCATCTTCTCCCGCTTATCCGTGGTCGGGTCGCGGGGGTAGCAGTTCCAGCAGAGAGCCCCAAACTTTCTTTTCCCTGGCGACATCAACCAGCTCTGACTGGGGGATCCCAAGGCGCTCCCAGGCCAGCGAAGAGATATAATCCCTCCACCTGGTCCTAGGTCTACCCCTTGGTCTCTTCCCAGCTGGACGTGCCTGGAACACCTCCCTAGGGAGGCGCCCAGGTGGCATCCTAACTAGGTGCCCGAACCACCTCAACTGGCTCCTTTCGACACGAAGGAGGAGCGGCTCAACTCCGAGTCCCTCCCTGATGACCGAACTTCTCACCTTATCCCTAAGGGAGACACCAGCTACCCTGCGGAGAAAACCCATCTCGGCCGCTTGTATCCGCGATCTCGTTCTTTCGGTCATGACCCATCCTTCATGACCATAGGTGAGGGTAGGAACGAAAATGGCCCGGTAGACAGAGAGCTTTGCCTTCTGGCTCAGCTCCCTTTTCGTCACAACGGTGCGGTAAAGCGACTGCAGTACCGCTCCCGCTGCTCCGATTCTCCGGCCCATCTCACGCTCCATTGTTCCCTCACTCGAGAACAAGACCCCGAGATACTTGAACTCCTTCACTTGGGGTAAGGACTCATTCCCTACTTGGAGTGGACAGTCCATCGGTTTCCTGATAAGAACCATGGCCTCAGATTTGGAGGTGCTGATCCTCATCCCAGCCGCTTCACACTCAGTTGCGAACCGATTCAGTGAGTGCTGAAGGTCGCAGACCGATGAAGCCATTAGAACCACATCATCTGTAAAAAGCAGTGGTGCAATCCTTAGTCCACCAAACTGCAGACCCCCTCCCCCACGACTACTCCTCGAAATCCGATCCATGTATATTACAAACAGGATTGGTGACAAAGCGCAGCCCTGGCGGAGGCCAACCCTCACCGGAAATGGGTGCGACTTACTGCCGAGGACCCGGACACAGCTCTCGCTTTGGGAGTACAGAGATTGGATGGCCCTGAGTAGAGACCCCCTCACCCCATACTCCCGCAGCACCTCCCACAGTAACTCCCTGGGAACTCGGTCATACGCCTTCTCCAAGTCTACAAAACACATGTAGAACGGATAAGCGTACTCCCAGGCCCCCTCCAGGATCCTTGCGAGAGTAAAAAGCTGATCCATCGTTCCACGACCAGGACGGAATCCGCATTGTTCCTCCTCAATCTGAGGTTCGACAATCGGCCTGACCCTCCTTTCGAGTACCTTAGAGTAAACTTTCTTGGGGAGGCTGAGTAGTGTGATGCCTCTGTAATTGGCACACACCCTCTGATCCCCCTTTTTGAAAAGGGGAACCACCACCCCGGTCTGCCACTCCTTCTGTACTTTTTACGACTTCCACGCAATGTTGATGAGACGTGTCAACCATGACAGTCCCTCAACACCCAGAGCCTTCAGCATTTCTGGGCGGATCTCATCCACCCCCGTGGCTTTGCCACTGTGGAGTTGTTTGACGACCTCAGTGACCTCCCCCCGGGAGATTGGTGTTGATCCCCCGTCATACTCCAGCTCTGCCTCTAATATAGAGGGCAGAGTTGTCGGGTTCAGGAGTTCCTCAAAGTGTTCCTTCCAACGCCCTAACACTCCATCAGTTGAGGTCAACAACGTCCCATCCTTACTGTACACAGCTTGGATGGTTCCCTGCTTCCCCCTCCTGAGGTGTCGGACAGTTTTCCAGAACAACTTTGGTGCCGCCCGAAAGTCCTTTTCCATGTCTTCTCCGAACTTTTCCCACACCCGCTGCTTTGCCTCGGCCACGGCTGAGGCTGCTGCCCTTCGGTCCTGTCGGTACCTTGCAACTGCCTCGGGAGCCACCTTCTTTAGTCGGACGGCTTCCCTGACCACCGGTGTCCACCAGGAGGTTCGAGGGTTACCGCCCCTTGAGGCACCTAAGACCTTGAGACCACAGCTCCCTGCCGCGGCTTCGGCAATAGAGGCTTTGAACACCGACCACTCTCGTTCAATGTCCCCAACCTCCACAGGAATGCCCGAAAAGCTCCGCCGGAGGTGTGAGTTGAAGGCCTCCTGAACTTGGGCCTCCTCCAGACGTTCCCAGTTCACCCGAACTACACATTTGGGCTTACCAGGTCTATCCAGAGGCTTCCCCCGCCACTCGACCCAACTCACCACCAGATGGTGATCAGTTGACAACTCCGCCCCTCTCTTTACCCGAGTGTCCAAAACATACGGCCTCAGGTCCGATGATACGATAACGTAAACGATCATGGACCTTCTGCCTAGGGTGCTCTCGTACCACGTACACTTATGAGTATCCTTATGTTCGAACATGGTGTTTGTTATGGCCAATCCATGACTAGCACAGAAGTCCATTAACAAACCACCACTCCGGTTCAGATCAGGGGGGCCGTTCCTCCCAATCACGCCCCTCCAAGTGTCTCCATCATTGCCCACATGTGCGTTGAAGTCTCCCAGCAAGATTAAAGAGTCCCTTTCAGGAGCACCATACAGGACTCTTTCCAGGGTCTCCAAGAAGGCCGTATATTCTGAACTGCTGTTTGGTGCATAAGCACAAACAACAGTCAGAGTTTTCCCCCCCATAACCCGCAGGTGTAGGGAGGCGACCCTCTCGTCCACTGGGGTAAACTCCAACAACGAAGCATCCAACCGGGGATTTGTGAGTATCCCCACACCCGTCCGGCGCCTCACACCTTGAGCAACTCAGGAGAAGAATAGAGTCCAACCCCTATCCAGAAGTAAGGTTCCAGAGCCGACGCTGTGCGTAGAGGTGAGCCCAACCAGATCCAATTGGTAACGCTCCACCTCCCGCACAAGCTGCGGCTCCTTCCCCCCCAGAGAGGTGACGTTCCACGTCCCCAAAGCCAGCTTCTGTCGCCCGGGTCTGGTCCGTCGAGACCCTTTGTTTTCACTGCCACCCTTCTGGCAGCGCACCCGACCCCATCGCTGTTTCCCGTAGGTGGTGGGCCCGTGGGACGGAGAAGCGGAGGTGTTTCCCACGTTGCCTTTTCGGGCTGTGCCCGGCCGGGCTCCGTGGCAAGCCCGGCCAGCAGACGCTCGCTGACGAGTCCTCCTTCTGGGCCTGGCTCCAGAAGGGGACCCCGGGCTTCCTCCGGGCCGGGTATCCTCACTTCTTTGTTGTTCTTTCATGAGGTCTTTTGAATCAATCTTAGTCTGGCCCCTTGCCTGAGACCAATTGGCCATGGGAGACCCTACCAGGAATACAAGGTTCCAGACAACACAGCCCCCAGGTTCATCAGGGCACACAAACCTCTCTTCCATGGTAAGGTGCTGGTTCTTCAGACAGGGTGCTCCTGCCATTGAAGCAAATTTCCGTAATGGCCAAATGTTGGAACTACAACTTACACAACAGTCTGTGACGTCATTGGGCCCAACAAGTCAAACGTTGGGAAAAAGATGTATGTACAGGGGATATTTAAAAAAAAAACTAAATGAACTACCAGGTACGAAATGTGTTTGAAGCCCTTAGTTAAATCATTAGAGTCTAAAAGTTGTCAAATGCGCTAAAAGCTGTCTCCAGAGTTATTTTCCCTCTATTGATTTGACTGAGCCGAAGCTGGCCAGGGCGCAGTGGATTGGAGGACATAAACAAAACGCAAGTGTGCATGCTGTGCTGATACGGGTACTTTGGCTCCATTAAGCAATGAGCAACTTCAATAGCAATGTCATAATGTCCCGCATCCAATGCTGTATCCAGTTCTCGTTAATCTGTCAAAAATCCAAAAGAAAAGGATGGCACTGTTGAAGAAAAAGCTGATAAATGACTAAAACCACATGCTTCAAAATGAAATTGACAAACCTTTTTGGCAAAAGCGCTGCTACTGCTAGCATGATCAGCAGCATAAGTAAACTACAAGTGCGTGCGTTAGAAGTCCAGCAGAGTAATGAAGTGATTGTTGAGGGCGCGGGTCTGAGTGCAGATGGACGAGATGTGCAGCTTCAGCCTTTCATGATGAGGAGGGACAGAGGGCTGAGCGGGTGTACGTTCACCAGGGGCACAGACAAGTACAGGGCAAGAGGTGGTGAGTACTATATGGAACACAAGTGTATTCAAGTGGCTCCTTTTCAACCTATCTGTTCCAGTTAGTATGTGGTGCTCATGTAAGCAAAAAATAAAGCAATTGTTAGAGTAAATTATTTACCTAATGAGGAATTCATTTTATAGATTTTACAAGGGAATGTAATACAATTGGCTAAATAAACCAGGTTTTTTCATATAACTTCAATTTTAAAGTTGTGCTTTCCATGGCACCAGATGTTGTGGCATCCTTTGTTTTACCATTGACGTCATATACTTTTTCAGAGTTTCATAATTACAGTTTCAAATCAAATGCAAAAAAAATCCATTGTATCCCACAACCGTTAAAGAATAAGGCTTGTCATTATTTGAATAGTTTTCAGCAATTCCCTTGAAAAGACTTAAGGAAACAATGGATTAATTCTACTAACATGCATTGCCTTTGTATTCAAAGCCTGATCCAGTTTATTTTGAATAAATTCCACAAAAACCCTGCCACTGTGAGTACTAGAAGAATAGCAGTATGACAATCCACTGCTGAAAATGGCGACCAACCAATGCAGGATTTATAACTGTTTGGGGAATGTTGGCTGATTACTGCAAGGTCCAGCTGTTTAAGAACATTTATGTAGTATTTCTGAATCATTTCAAATATAAATGTCTGGATAAATAAGCTTGGTGTCACAAACAGGGTAAGTCGGAAAGTTTCGAGACATAGTAAGGCATTGTCCGTTTGCTGTATGGGATTTGCCTTATCCTATAAAGCCACAAAACACATAGCAGTCAGGATTATGAAAAAGGTTTAGGTGAATCAATCAATGCATTTGTGTGAGACTAGCAGTAAATAATCTAGTGTTTAAGAAAAGACAAGAAAGAAGTTGCTTAGTACATTTTTTCTGTGATTTTTTGGATCAAACCTAAATTGGGTCTTTCAGTCAGTTGCGAGAGGGAAATCATTCCAGCGTTTCTTCAGTGAAAGTGGAATAGAGAATGTGTCGACTACTTTTCGAGGCATCATCACTGTCAGGGCTTACTATTTAACTACAGCCAGCGCCATATAGATAGAAGAGTTGCGACAGCGGAAGTCCAAAATGCTTGATCGTCAATAGTTCCCCGGAAGTTCGTGGCGGGCCATTTGAATCACGATTTGAATGCATAAATAACAGGATAGAAATGCAATTTTTGGTAATTAGTGGTCAATAAAGGTTTTGATTTGCAATATTTATACAACATATTGATATGTGTATGTAGTTACATCAATGTTTTGTTTTTTTTTTAAAGTAAAATTTGCTAATATTTGTATTTGAGGATTAAGATAAAAAAAGTACTTGGGGAAATGTTTACGCTGCAGCAGCAAAAGACAAGGCATTGTACATTAGACAGTTCAAAGACTATAATCAAACAATCGAAAATGTAAACATCTTAAATAGAAATAAAATAGCATTACAAAAAGTAGAAAATAGACAGTGTGAACAGCTATTTTACCTGTTAACATATACATGTTAGGCTAACGTTGCCTTGGTTAAAGAGCCTGTTGTTTATTGAAAACAAATATTATCTTCTTGAACCTGTATGGTAGTCAGGAGCATCACATCCTAATGTTTATTGATATATTTAGAGGGAGGGGATGGGAAAGAAGGTTTCAAAATTCTGATTAGATACATTTCTACCATTTATTTAATTCATGGTGGTTTCAGTAATCCCATGGTAATTGAGGACATAAGTAATCTAAATGACTAATGTAATCTTTATGACTTTCAGAAAGGACAGGTGCCTATCAATGATTGTCAACTGACAGCACAATGACAGCAGCAGCAGCAGCAGCAGCAGCAAGCAGGATGATTATGTTAAATGTGTTGTTTTTGGAACATCCATTGTAAATACATGGAATTCAATAAACATTGAATAGCATATCATGCAGTTTGTCTGTGCCTTTTCCTCTGTGTTGTCCTGGCATATAGTCTCCCCCATGGTTTGCTGTGCTGCCGGGGGATGCTCCAAGCACTCAGAGAAAGGAGTATGAATGTACGGCTTCCCCACTGACACAGAGAGGAGGAAAGAATGGCTGGCTCACGTCAGCAGGAGCAATTTAACTATCACAAAAGACAACAACAGCAACAACATGTGAGGTAATCATATTTTTCACAAAACAAAGACCACACCATTGGGAAGCTTAATGTCTGTTTAATCAAAATAAGGAACAGGGAGAGGCTTGCAAAACTCTGGGAGTTGAGACTCAGGTGCAGGGTGAGGGTCTCATTGCAGGTCTTCAGTCTCCATTGAATCCCCCTGGGGTTCTTGTGCTGAAAGAGGGAGACAAAGACAGGAGAAAGGGTTAGATACATCTATATAGCAACCTATAGGATGGGAAATTGCTGACCTATTTTAAACTTACCTTGTGTTTTCACTCTCACTTAAGTCCATCTCCCTTTGCCATCAATCCAAAATCAGCTGAGCTGCAACATAATACAGAGAGGTAATAATCAACAGAATCACAAGGACATAATATGACTGCTAAAAACACTCACCCATAAGTTACGTTTTTGTTTACTGTTTGGAAGTCTCAAATATGCACTCTAAATCCATATCAATAGAGATGTATCACAAAAATAGCTCTCTTCCTTATTATTGTGTAACGTTAACTATATTATACTAGCTTGAACTCCAAGATGGATATTCTAATTTCACCACCTCCACCCACTACAATCACACGCCCCAATGTTATATTTAACTAATATGTAACTCCCTCCACCCCGGATAAAAGCACGTTAAAGGTGACATGTCATGCTTTTCCGGTTATGACCCGTCCCCTTGTGTGTTATGAAGGTTTTTATGCATGTAAATGGTGTGCAGAGTCAAAACCCTCAAAGTACACCCTGTAGCGAGTAAAACTCTAAAACAGAAAATACCTCCCCAAAACGCCTCGTTGGAGATACGTCACTGTCCATTTGATTCTTCCTGGTACATCATGACGTCATGTCGTCCCCGGAACGAAATGGACCAATCCGTGGAGCCGTTACGTTACGTCCACGGAGCCGTTACGTTAACCCCCGCTGATTGGTCCAAATTGACCAATCCACGGACTTCCTCACTCACTCAGTGCAGGCAGCTCTGCTGATTTCTCCTCCCTGCCTGCAGGCTGATAACAGACAGTTGGGATCGCGGCGAAATTCTCTCTGCAGACCCATTCTCACAGCGTTTGTCAAACCTTTTTCTTACTCAATATCAAGCCACACTTATTGTTTTTACTTCGGCTGTGACTTTGTGTGTGCTCAGGGTGAGTTTGGCTGTGTTTCGCTGTGTATCGCTAAACAAGGAAATCACACCTCCACGGAGCTCAGCGCGATTCACAACGTCCCGACTGGTCCCGACCAATCGGAGCACACTGGGCTCACAGGGAGGGGGGGCAAGAGCTGCAACGAGCCGTTTAGTGGAGAGAGTGAATACTGCTGAATACACATACTTTACAGAGATGCTGTATGCGAAACCAATGTGAGTTTGGAAGATTGCACATTATAAATCTATTCTAGTAGACCACAACAATGGAATTATGATCATAGGAAATGGCCATGACATGGGACCTTTAAGAAGCCCCTTTTCTCTAATTCCACAACGTTGGGTTGAGATAACATTAGGAAAACGGATTAATAGGCTGTTCATGGTTAACGTGCGTTGCTAACTTTATCCGGTATCCTAGCCTAATCTGTTATCTGTAAACGCTCCCTAAATATATTGATTTAGGGATAATCCACTAACATCCTTTAATACACATGTTCATTTGACTCAGATGTGCTGATAATATCCGCAATATAAATCTTTAAACGTCTTCTTACCTTTAAAAGTCCAACACGAACAGTCTATTATGCTGCAACTCTACTGCGCTGCTAGCCGCAGATAGCCTCAATAGTTCCCCGGAAGTCAGCGGCAAGCTAACTTCCGGGGAACTATTGAGGGCTCCACGATTCGCCATTGCTGTAAAAAAACTGGTCCATTGGAGTGAACGGAGATGTCGTAACTCTTCTATTATATGGCTCTGACTACAGCTAAAGCGTCCTACATTCAATCACTATCAAATCTTTTGTGGGTGCAAAGTTAAGGTTTCCTAAGGCTAAAGTACTTGACGCAAGTTTAGCCCTGAGCCTGTTTTTCAGGTCTCAGGCTCGAAAATGACATTCCCAGAACAAATGACCATATCTTCCCTTCTAAAAGGGTTAAATTAATAAATGATAAACCTGTGAGTTGGATATAGAAAAGTCAGAATCAATATAGATGTTTTTTATTTTAAAGAAAATTCAGATTGAACATAGTAAAAAACTGTAAATTATAGTGTCCGTCCAATTCTTTTTTACTTATAGTGAAAACTACCCTTGGATGATGGTAAGGTAGACTAAAAGCTTTAGGAATCCAAAGTACAACATATAATAATTACCCTGTATCAAGATTGATGCAAAACAAGTGACATTTGACCTTTTTAGAGAGGATATAGCAAAAAAAAAACTCCACCTCTGAGGTGATTTGGGTAGAAATGGGGGTTTTACCGTTTCTCTGGAACCCATTGGTCGTGTGAAGCTGACAAGTGAGCGGCCCGACCAAGTAAGGAGACAGAGGCAGAACGTCCTGATACAACCCGGTGTGGGGATTTATTCATCTTTCGCACATGGTTGCCAACATCAATATCCCCCAATGACTGTCTCCCACACTATTCCCCTCCACAATGAGCCCAACATCCCACCCTTTATAGACCCATCAATTGGACCGTACCATCAAAAGGGGTGGCATGTGCAGAGATGGTAAGCTCAGATAAGGACCCTAGTTAATTCACAATAAACATTTAGTGGAGAATGACAAACATCCTTTACTTACATTATATTTAATTAATGTATGAAAAGAAAAACCGTTATAAACTAACAAGACAAATGTACATGATAACAAATCACCCCTGCCTCTAACCTGCTCCTTTAACCCCATCCGGAACAATAAAAAGGATCCGCTGTTTCCCCGGGGACCCTTTACGATGACGGACCTTGGGACCGGAGACGGGAGAGTCAGTGTTATGATGTTGACTACTATAGGAGTAACTTGTACCATTAATGCACCTTATATCATGACCTTTACACGCTAAAACATATCCTTTGCACATAATGACTAATCTCAACCGCTGTCAATCTTACACAAACAAACACTTTCGGCGCTCTCGCTATAACTCCCCTCTCTTTCCAGGTGGAGCCGAGAGCCCGACCAGCGTCTGTCAGACGACATCCCAATTCAATATGGTTTAATCATTTAATAAACACTACATCAATAAATAGTATAACAATTTGCAAATGTGACCTGCTCTATCGAAATCAGTCGCATTGACCCGAAGACACATTTTGAGTTGTATACACTGTTGGAAAGAGGATATTCCTAGCTTTCTAATGATATCAGGATTGTTTTTGTCCTCCAAATATTAAGCGAAATATGTCACATTATATAATGACTGTCACCGAGTCATCATTTTGAGAAAAAGGCCTTCAAAGTTTTCTCTTCTCTGGAATCCATCGATCTGATTGATTATTAGTGGAGCAAATGATCAAAATACTACGGAGGGAAGATATTTTCGTTTGGAGGGGAAGCGCGAGTGTGTGTGTATACATGTGTGTGTGTGTGTGTGTTTGTGTAATTTTGCGTTTGTGTGTATTGTGTTTGTTTCCCGGGGTAAACACTCACGAGAAACACCGGCTGTTGTTATGCCTGCTGTGACGTTAAGTTACTCCGTTCTCCGCTTGTAATTATGCCGTTACAATTTATTATTTATTATTTATCATCTGCATTTGACGAAACAAGTTTAATATTCTGAAAGCCAAGACTTTGTTTAAATGAAATCAGATGAAAACAAACTGTAACGGACCCTGCCGTGTTATCTATGATTACTATACTCTTACATTCATAATTTCAGCCGGAGGGAGGGGGGGGCGGCGCTGCGGAAGAGCAGATTGCGAGTGAGAGGTGCCTGTCTTCGTCCCTTTACAAGCTTCAAAAATGTATTTATCGTGTGATTTTGGAAATAAAAGTGACATACTGTATTCTGAAAGCCAAGACTTTGTTTGTTTAAAATCAAACAAAACACCAGAACCCCGAAAAAATTGTTTTTTACGTAAATCCACGTTTATTTTGAAATGAGCCGTTGCGACTTCCGACTGATTTCGATAGAGCGGGTCACAAATACGCAATGTTTAACTGTACTGTGCAAATCACGCTAATAAAGTGCAAACCGTTCACTAAAGTGCTGAGTGACATTTGTCCTGTGCAAACCCACATGTGCAATATTACCCGGCCGTCAGTCCATAGTGACGAAGTTGCCTTCTTCACATTTCCTTCCCCCTCTCCCCAGGAAGCACAGTGTCTTAACCGTCTTGGCTTCGGGACAACCAGTCAGCTACCAGGTTTGACTTCCCTGGCCGGTACTTGACCGTAAAGTTATATGGCTGCAAGGCAAGGTACCACCCCGCGATACGCATGTTTGCGTCCTTCATCTTGTGAAGCCATTGAAGTGCACGATGGTCTGTCTCCCAGTATGAACTGCCGCCCAAGAAGGTAGTACCTCAGGGAGTCGATGGCCCACTTCATCGCCAGGCACTCCTTTTCAATGGTCAAGTACCTTGTCTCCCTGTCCAACAGCTTCCGACTGAGGAAAACCACCGGTTTCAGCTCCCTATCCACTTCCTGCCGCAATACCGCTCCAATGCCTACCCCTGAGGCATCTGTCTGAACGGTGAATAGCTGATTAAAGTATGGTGAGTGAAGGACTGACTCAGTGGTAATGGCTTGCTTCAGGTCCTTGAAAGCTCTGTCACAGTCCTCGTTCCAGCGGACTTTGGCTGACACCGAGGCCTTGGTGAGGTTGGTCAACACAACTGCTCTTTCTGACAGCTGAGTTTAACCTGTTAAGCCCAAGAGATCCCGGTACCAGGGCCCTCCTGCAACATCTTGCAGGAAACAGTGTCTGAGGGCATGTTAATTTAAACTATGAATGTTTTATATCCATGTAACGGGAAGAAACTCATCTAACTGATCATTTTTTTTATTTTTCAAAAAAAACAACACAATGCTAACGCTGAGCCTCTGAACTAGCAACGAGCGAAAAATGCTAACAGATGACTGCACCGAAATTCACTCACAAAACCTTATTATTTATCTTTGCTGCACATCCAACCCATCGTTTCACATCGTGAGGTGACACAGAATCGAGGGGTACTAGAGATGTTAAGATTCACCGATTCGCATCGGTGCACCGGCATAAACGTTCAAGATGCGAGTGCACCGGTTGAAAGAGCGGACATCGGCTACAGTTTGGGTTGAACCGGGTTGAACTCGCGATGCATCGATGGCGTAGCGTCTTTGCATCGGTAAAAAACCGATTCATTCATATAAAATCCCCTAACCTTGTCAACGCTCAGCAGAGACGATCTTTGATATTTGCTTCGCCACTACGGAGGCCGAGAGTCTCAGTTATCAACACACACGGAAGTCGAGGAGAAAGAGAAACACAGCGCACCGAAAAATACCTACAAATCAAACGTTTGGTAACACTTCGGATTGTTCAAGAAAGACGGTGTAATAGTCCTTTATGCTAGGCTATATAGTTGACCGCAGGTCATGGAGAGTAATAAGGTATCCGTAGACTTTTGTATGATGTATCTTTATTACTTAACAGGTCTACAGCCATGATACATAGATCCGTCCTAGATGCGGGCTTGCATACACACAGTATCACTCCGCAGCCGCACCCCATCAGTAACGTCCTGATGGTATATGTGCGCGGCACAGACGGTCAACTTGAAAAATCGCTCGCAAATTGTTAACGATGCCGAGCCGATTTAAAGTACACAAGTAGTACGAGGAACTTAGCGACGCACATAAAGAGGCGACATGGGGTCTGCGGCTGAAAAGAGAAACCTCAAAGTTAGACATATGAGTTAAATCACTCAGTGAGGTGTTCTGTCAGAGAGAGTGGTGTTTAGTTTACAGCAGCCTGTGACGGCCAATAATAATTTAAATGTATTCCTCACTGTAAGCAGTTATGAAATACCTGTTTGTGAAAGGTTATTTGTATTATTTATTGTTCATATAGAACCCACCGCTTTCTGCTCACTGGTGAGTTAGCCTATGAATGAGTGTTAAGCACATCAGGCTGGCAGCTGTATGGGCATTGCTCTATGGTAGCTGTTATTTGCACATTGTTAATCATGAGCAATGCATCCTTACATTGTTTAACTGTGAGGTGTTATACAATTGTACTCTGGAGAGCTTTTAAAGGTAAAAAAATAAACGGCATAATGGGATGTGCAGTACCAAATATGTAAAGCACTTTTTTGTTAATGTATGATTTGCTGCATATAAGGAATAAAACAAAAATCCTCTGTCGTACCAAATTGAAGTATCATTATTTTTGCATCGTGTTGAATCGCACCGAATCGCATAATGTTGAATCAAATCGTATCGAACTGTATCGCAACAGGGGTGAATCGTATCGCATCGCCTGGTGTTTCAAATGTATCGTTAATGTATCGTATCGTGGCAACGTATCGAGATGCGCATCGCATCGGCCTCAGTGATGGAGATGCACATCCCTAAGGGGTACCCTTCATTATCACTCAATTATACGAACTCTCTGAGATAATAACAAGAACATACATCAAAACATATGGCGCTAGGTATCTAAAAACGCTAACGCTCACCTGTGTTGTAGTCTGGTCAAAAGTGGTCTTCAATGACATTAAAACGATAAAAACGCTGCTGAAGTTAATCCATAGGTTAATCCAATGTGTCTGTGTCCCCTTTTCAGATGTCAGACCTAGAGACAGCTTCACTCTGGTGCAAAACTCTGTGTGATAAGCCCCCACCTTTTTGTTTTGGGAGATTCCCCTTCGATTCTATTGGCTCTAACGGTCAGAAAGGGCTGTCAATCACCAAAATCGACCAATGGGTTCCAGAGAAACGGTAAAACCCCCATTTCCACCCAAATCACCCCAGAGACCTGAAAAACAGGCTCAGGGCTAAACTGGTCTCAGATATATAAATATAAAAAAACATGTCTATGAAGTGTTTTACTCAAAATACCAAACAGATCACCCATGCCATGCCTCATTTGCCTCAATTTCACTTCCTGTTTCAAAAGTGCTGATTTGGGGTGTAAAGCTTTAAAAAAAAAAAAAAATTGATGGGGAGATTCTACCAGCTAATATTGCGGTGATGAAACGCCATATCATAGATTATGAGGTGAGTTCCTTTTTATTTCCTGCTTCTTCACACACATGCTCTGTGCAGTACAGGTTAGCTCTGAGTGTTAGCAATGCTAATGTAAACATGCACCGACCAATCGAAATCAGTCAGAAGTCGCAACGGCGCATTTCAAAATAAACGTGGATTTGCGGGGTCCGGTTGTTTTGTTCGATTTTAAATAAACAAAGTCTTGGCTTTCAGAATATTACACTTTTATTTCCAAAATGACATGATAAATACATTTCTGAAGCTTGTAAAGGGAAGATGACAGCTCTCACTTGCACTCTGCTCTTCCGCAGCACCGCCCCCCCTCCCTCCGGCTGACATTATGAATGTAAGGCGTATAGTAATCATAGATAACACGGCAGGTTCCGTTAGTTTGTTTTCATCTGATTTCATATAAACAAAGTCTTGGCTTTCAGAATATTAAACTTGTTTCAGCAAATTCAGATGATAAATACAACTTTGAAGCTTGTAACGCATAATTACAAGGGGAGAACGGAGTAACTTGACGTCACAGCAGGCATAACAACAGCCAGTGTTTCTTGTGAGTGTTTTCCCCGGGAAACAAACACAATACACACAGTGGCGACTGGTCATTAGGGGCACAGCCCCACCTAGTGTCAGCAGCAAGTATTAAAATAATGATTACAACAAAATGCAAAAAATAAATTACAAAATATATAAAAGATATTTTAAGATCATGTTTAATCATCTGATTCGTCTGTACATTGCTGTTTTAGTATGTGTTATTCTAATTAGTGTCTACAGTGTGTGCCTATTGAGCTGTTTAGAGCTATATATATAGCTCCCTCTCACTGTCTAAGAAGTGAACGGTAACTGTAAAAACTACACTGCACATGCTCAGAGTATTTTCCTATTTAATGTGTGTGGCAAAAAATAATGACCATAGGGGCATAGAGCTGTCATCTCACATAATTCAGAGCTGATTGGCTGTAAGTACGTGTGCCGCGAAAAGTGTGGTGTGTGAAGAGGAGAAGAGATACGCGTCCTAAAACCAGGAAGTAAGCTGCGCATGGCTTCCCTCCACAAAAAAGCAATGAGATTTCTCCATAGGATTTTAGAAAATAGCTCAAAATAAGATCTGTGGGAAACGTAGCTGTTAGATAAATGTACGTTTTGTTCAGCCGGATAATATCCACATGTCTACCCTACTTTTATCATTTTCGAATCATAAATCCATCATTTAGATTTATGATAGACTTTTGAAACTACAAGAAGATAAGGAGGACTTTTACAAAAAAGTAATAGAGATTTTTGTCCAGAAGGATAGGCAAATGGACTTCATCTTCAAGTCAAGGTAAGACCACCATTTTATTGAAAATGGGATCTTACTAAGAGAGAACAATTCAATATTTAAATTATAAAATTACATTTTTTGGGTATCCTTCTGTTGAACTGTCTGTTTTAAAATTAATTGAAGCATCAGACTAAAAAAGCTTTTGAAAATAATTATTAATTAATTATATTTTGATTTAGGTCAAAATATAATATTTGTAAACCTGAAGAGTCAGTGCCAGTGTTTAATAATCTGATTCGTCTGTACATTTCTGTTTTAGTCTGTGTTCTTCTAATTAGTGTCTAGAGTGCCGTTTTGAGCTGTTTAGAGCCATGTGGGACAAAACCCGATCCTGCCCCTCCCTCTCACAGTCTAAGTGAACGGTGATTGTAAAAACTACACTGCGCATGCTCAGAGTATTTTTCTATTTAATGTGTGTGGCAAAAAAATAATGACCGTAGGGGCATAGTGCTCCCATCCCCACCATACGTCATCTCACATAATTCAGAATTGATTGGCTGTAAGTACTCACACGTGTAGTTTGAAGAGGAGACGAGAGAGCAGCATATAGCTAACATCACCAGCGATTAAAAGAAGTAAAAAACTGAAAGAAAATGAATGAAGTTGACCATTTACTGGAGCACACATTTGAGACACTTAGTCTCGGAGAGAAACTGGAGGTAAAGCGCCTCGGTGCCCACCATCCACCGGATTTCCAAATGGTCCAGACTGCGGGCAAAGTTAAACGTGGGTTTAACGCTGAGTGGTTTGCTAAAAAGAAATGGCTAACGGCGAGCATCCAGAAGAATTCCCTCTTTTGCTTTCCTTGCCTGCTTTTTGGTGAAGATCAAGGTACTTGGTCGAGGACAGGTTACAAGGACTTAAAAGCATCTTTCGGAGAGGACAATGAAGCATGAGAGCAGCAACAGTCATTTGGAAAATGCCGTAAAATTGGGATTACTTGGAAGGGTGAATGTTGCAGCTCAGATTGACAGCGCCTACAGACGCGGCATTGATTCTCATAATAGGAAGGTGGAAGAAAACAGGTACGTGCTTGGTCGGATCATCACCTGTATTAAACTGTGTGGGAAATGTGAGACAGCACTGCGGGGCCACAACGAGTCGGCGGACTCTCTGAATCCAGGGATATTCAGGTCAATTTTCGAGACAATGTGTGAGGGCGATTCCAGGCTTCAACGGCACTACGAAGCTCAGCTTGTTTTCAAAGGGACATCAAGCACCATACAGAATGAACTCTTGGACTGCATGTATGATGTGTACAGGGAGGAAATAGCCAAGCAAGTGGACAACACATCATTTGTTGCCTTTCAGGCCAACACATCCTCACTCCCAGGTCGGCCTATGTTGACGTTATGTCAAGTCCCCTGTCGGCTTTTTCCAACGCAAGGGGGGGGGCCTTAGCGTCCATTTTCAACGCAAGGGGGGGCCCTTAGCGTCCATTTTCAGCTTTCCGGGATGTCCATATGCTTCTATGGACGCTCATGGAAGCACGGCATTCGTTTGTGTCGGCTGCCCTTAAAGGCAATGTGAGCGTCCATTCTCATTGGATAACGGAGAATTGTACACCCGGAAGTAAGTATTCCCCTTACTGTCGATTGATTTTACAGTGATATCTGCACTACTCATCGACTAAAAAACACCAGATTATCCTTGTTAATTACACAACTTTGATTGGTTTAAATTGTGTGCAATGATTTTGTATTTTTCCCCTTCGATTCGGAGAAACAAATATGTTTTCGGAGTAAAGGATGGCAGAAGACACTACACTACCCAGAATCCCCAGCTATCGTTTGGACTACACCATGTGCTCTGTTTGACGTCACGTGATCTTCAAATTTCTCCCTGAAGAAAAAAAAAACATGGCCGAACTTCGTTTTATTCTCGGTGGAAAATGCCTATTTTAAAGTTAGTTTGGCCATTAAAATGCGTTTTGATGTCATTTGATGCGAGAAATATGAGTTGTTATTTCAGATTATGTGTGCAGTGGATGTACATGATCTTTAGTTTGCTAGTTATTACGAAGATTACTTCAGGAAATTGCGTCCATAACGTTTCATTGTTACCAAGGTGGTTGCTAGGGACGCTGCTATCGATATTATTTCTGTTATGTTGTGTAACTGTTTAATGGTGTTATCTTTATTGCTACCCCCTTCCCCGTCAATGTATAGTGTTGGTCCACAGCGCAAACATATTAGTTTAACAAAATCCGCATCTAAAGATAGCCTACGTTATTTTCCCCTGTGCAATTCCAGTCTCACATCTCACAGCACATCATCATAAACAAATACCGGAAACAGACCGAAAACATTTAAAAAAAATACAATAATACTTTATTCCGAGTGTGCTTGCTTTTCTCTTTGAAAGTCATCACATACCGGCATTGTAATACACGGTTCGGCTGCATTAAATATTACATATCTGCCGTAGTTCTGTATTTATAGAGCCCTGATGAGAAGACTTCTAGACAAACATGAGGAACTGAAAACGTGACGTGGATCATAAATATATCAGCAGTTAAACAACATCTTACATTTATTTTCACACAATACGTCTCCTTGCAGTATCAACACTAATTCGGCTGACTTTTATATTTGATCCAATTGGTAGATAGGCTGTATTTACACCATAAAGGTGCATACCTGATATAAAGGGACACCTAGTGGTTAAAGCATGTTATTGAATTTCATTATTTTTATTATTAGATATTAATAGGATCCCTATAAAGTATATTCATTACTCGTTATTCTTTACTAATAGTTAATTAAAGACTGTATATAATGACTATTTTGCACATCCCTTTCAAGATTTCAAGATTTTCTAAGGTTTATTGACATATCATATAGGCCTACACAACTATGGTGTAGTTCTGCATTGAATGAAAAACTTGGGTCGCAGGTTCCTCAATAGTGCATTACAAGACATCTATCAATATTTGTGCATACCTCCAGCAATGTTAACTATGTTGAAGCACTTATTTTAACTGATATTATACATAATGTATTATACTCTTATAAGATGTATGTAGATATTTCATCTCCGACCTTGTCAGGTATTGAACAATCAATAAATAAAGAACACAGAATTGTTGAATATAAAACACAGAATTTGTGTGATTATACTAAATGATTTACAAATAAACACCACTGCATATTTAACTGTTACACATGCGGATGTAACGCAAATGTTCCAACTTGAGATCAATAAAGTATATCTTATCTTAAGCTGATCGATGGCTATACTGCCATATTTGCAAAATGTGCCTCTGAACCTTAACAAGTGCATGTTTCAGGCTTATCAATTAATGTAATGTAATGTAATGTTATCAATTAACAACAGGGGTCACAAACATAAGACCAGCTGTTAAATAAAGCTCTTCTGACCTTAGCTGGCATGTGTGTGTATATATATATATTAATGCTGCCCATTATGGGCACAAGCAATTTTCACCCATTTATTAATTATATGTTTTAAATGTGAGTGTTTCCTATCCCCTAAACCTCCAGGGATGTACACAGTTTAATACTGGCAACTTCTTATTATGGGAAATACGAAAACGTCTTTTAAAACTACAACTCCCAGTAGAGACGTGCCATAGATACAGAACATGTTGCGAAACAGAATAGCCAGCATTTGTAGTTCTGGGGACAGGGTGGGGGAGGGGGGGACGCGGTGGACCCGTTCAAATCCAATTTTGGACAGTCTGCCGTGCATGGTTCCATCCCATTTCAAGTGCTGTTCGAGAATCGGCGTAACCCTCGGAGCACACTCTCCAATCACAGAGCTTGAGGACTATCACGGGGTTTGTCAAACAGAGCACATGGTGTAGTCCAAACGATAGCTGGGGATTCTCGGTAGTGTAGTGTCTTCTGCCATCCTTTACTCCGAAAAAACATTTGTTTCTCCGAATCGAAGGGGAAAAATACAAAAGCATTGCACACAATTTAAACCAATCAATGTTGTGTAATTAACAAGGATAATCTGGTGTTTTTTAGTCGATGAGTAGTGCAGATATCACTGTAAAATCAATCGACAGTAAGGGGAATACTTACTTCCGGGTGTACAATTCTCCGTTATCCAATGAGAATGGACGCTCACATTGCCTTTAAGGGCAGTCGACACAAACGAACGCCGTGCTTCCATGAGCGTCCATAGAAGCATATGGACATCCCGGAAAGCTGAAAATGGACGCTAAGGGCTCCCCCCTTGCGTTGAAAATGGACGCTAAGGCCCCCCCCCCTTGCGTTGGAAAAAGCCGACAGGGGACTTGACATAACGTCAACATAGGCCGACCTGGGAGTGAGGATGTGTTGTTCAGGCCGACGAGACAACCGATGTCTCCTGTAAATCGCAAATGGTGATTGTGCTGCGATACATTATGCCTGACCTCACAGTTACAGAGCGTTTTTTGGAGTTTGTGGAAGTAAAGGACAAAACTGGTGTAGGTCTCTCTAACAGCATCAAGGCTGTTCTGGAACCCCTGAAGCTGAAAGAAAAGCTAATCGCTCAGACCTATGACGGGGGCGGCCGTCATGAGCGGTAACGTGCGCGGGGGTACAGACGGTGATGAAGGAGACGTACCCAAACGCTCAGTTTGTTCACTGCTACGCCCACCAACTGAACCTGACCCTGCAGCAACTGTGTTCAGCAAGGATGAGCATCCTGAAGGTGTTTTTTGCAGATCTAACTGCTTTTTCCACTTTTTTCTCCGGTGCTCCAAAACGTGTTGCAGCTCTTGCAGAGGCAACACAGAGACGCATCCCACGGCCACCGGCTGTGAGATGGAACTTTAAAAGCAGAACTGTGAACGCGGTTTGGGAGACCCGAGATGCACTACTTCAGTGTATGAAGCATATACACGCACAACCAGGATGGGATGCGGTCACCATAAGTGAGGCATACGGCCTGTCAAAGAAACTGCGGGACCGAGCATTTATGCAGCTCCTGGAGTTTTTTTCGTTGCTTATGCCAGAAGTGGATGTTCTATACAACACTCTGCAAAAACGAAGCATCGATGCACCTGGGATCAACAGCGCGCTCTGGCCGTTTCAAGGAAAATGTTCAGAAAAATGAGGCAGAAAACTGATGCATTGGCCGCCACTGCTCATGATGGAACAGACGAGCCAGGCCGACGAGTCAGCAGCACAGCGCCGGTGATGAAGGAGGCTTGTGACACAGTCATCTCACAGGTGGAACAGAGGTTCTCACAGAGTGACCATTTGATCGCTGCAAAGCTTGTTGACAGCTCATTCTTCCCACAGCATGTCCTGTCATTTCCTACACCTGAGCTTGACTGCGCCGTGAAACTGTGGCCTGCGTTGGGAAACAAGGAGAAGTTGAAGTCTGAGCTGACCACGCTCTACCGCCACAGTGAGCTTCACACTGGAAAACACTGCCCTGTCTCTGTTGAAATCCATTCACGAGAACAACTTGGAGGAAACGTTTGCTGAGACTGTTATTTTGGTCAAAATAATAGTGACAACTCCGATGACGACATCCGAGTCAGAGAGGAACTTTTCCACCCTCAAAAGGATAAAGACTTTCACTCGCAACACCATGGGACAGCCGCGACGGCCATGCTTTCAATTGAAAGCCAGTTGATCCAGCAACTACAGGACTTCATCCCCAAAGTGATAGACACATTCTGTCAGAGGAAGGACCGCCGTGCCGCTTTTCTTTTCAAGTGAGCCTTCAGCTTTGGTAAGTTCATTTATGTCATATATTTTGTTGATCTTCTGTGTTTTGCCTCTGCTGGATCGATTGATATTGTGACCTCGATGATGAGTGTCTGTGTTTTCCTTATATTTACAGTCTATGGTGTTTTAATGCTAAAGCATTACGGTTGTTGTTATTGTTAAGAATTACTTTGTGATGGTGACCTTTACTCCATGTATGAAGGTGCATTACTATGACATCCTCACGCTGTGTACGTAAATGTATGCGCTCACAGTGTTGCTCCTGTGGTCTTCAGTATGTAATTTGACACTCCCCCTCTCTCTCTCCTCCCCTCCTCTCTCTGTCCCCCCTCTCTCTCTCCTCCCTCTCTCTGTCCCCCCCCTCTCTCTCTTTCTGCCCCCCCAGTTTTGTACACCTAGAAACGCCACTGCACATATTTATGTATAAAAGACATTAAAAAGTGCATTTTGCATGATAGGTCCAACCCCAACCCGCTCCAAATTACCTCTGGACTTGAAAGCGCTGGATAGAAACTTGGAAATTGGCAGATGAGCGAGGAGTGGTAGCAGGTGTGTGGCCAGTGTTGGGTGTAATGCGTAATATATTACTTTTTGCTGTAACAAAGTAATGTAACGCATTACTAATGAAATGTGGGTAATATATTACCCGTTACAATGCTCAGTAACGCAGTTACAACACATTTTAACCCGAAATTAAATGGTGTTTTATTTTTTAAGAATGTACTAACATAGCAACCTATGTTGCAAATGTATTATCTTTTCAATTTACACACGGCATCTATTGCACGTCTGTCCGTCCTGGGAGAGGGATCCCTCCTCTGTTGCTCTCCCTGAGGTTTCTCCCATTTTTCCCTTTAAAACTGTGGGTTTTCTCCGGAAGTTTTTCCTTGTACGATGTGAGGGTCTAAGGACAGAGGGTGTCGTATTGTCATACTGATATTCTGTACACACTGTGAAGACCACTGAGACAAATGTAACATTTGTGATATTGGGCTATATAAATAAACATTGATTGATTGATTGCGAGACATTCCGACACCAGACAAATTATGCGGGTAGATTAGTAAACCTGGTGTGTTTACCCTTCAGGCTTCGCGTCGGGATCTTCGGGGCAGTTGAATGTTATGCACCAGGCGCGCCGGATTCATTTTAGAAGTGGGGGGCCAAAAAAAGTGCGTGTGTATGGCCCAATCCCAAACCACGCCCTACACCTACACACACACCCTCCGTGACGGAGTGAACTCCGTGGAGTGACACATGAGGCTCCCTCCTGTCAGATGGAGGGAGTAAATACAGCAGCAAGCTTTGAGACAAACTCCCCTCTCTCTGGCAGAAACAGGAAATGCGTAACTGTATGTAGGCCTAACAACGGTTTCAAATCAGCATCTCTTAGACAAAAAATGTAAATGAATAACTCAAATAAAACTCCAAACATCTTTGGTTACTTTTTTGTAAAGCTCTTTTAGTTTTAAACCTGATGTTTATAAGCTTCTTAGTTTTTGCAATAGTCTGTAAATATACACAACTTTATAATAAAATGCACACATTTACCTTTTTCTAGACTAAACACAGGTATGATCCTAAGTTAAAAAAATATGAGGTTATCATGAGGTTGTTAACATCGCAATGTATCACTATCGTTTAGTGGTTTTGCAAAGAATGAACCACTCTCTGTTTTTGTACCATTCTGCGTTGAAGTATCCTTCTCTTTGCTCAAATAATCTACTAGCGCTCTCCTTTTTTCCGATAGTTAGCTGTACAGCTTTACCCGCCTCAATGTCCCAACAACAAACCTCCATGCAGTCGGAACCAGCCTGTTTCGGTTCAACGACGGCGGCGGTGGGGGAGGCGGCGGTTTTGACAGTTTCTGCGGCCGCAGAGGTGCTGCTTTTGGGTTCATCTGGCTTCGCTGTTTCTATGATTGATGAAGGTCCAGGCTCCGGAGATGTGGATGTCAGGGATGTGACCTTCCAGTTGTTACATTTAAGTTTAGATTGACTGTATTTGTGACCTGCTCCATCGAAATCAGTCGCATTGACCCGAAGACACATTTTGAGTTGTATACACTGCTGGAAAGAAGAGATTCCTAGCTTTCTAATGATATCAGGATTGTTTTTGTACTCCAAATATTAAGCGAAATATGTCACATTATATAATGACTGTCACCGAGTCATCATTTTGAGAAAAAGGCCTTAAAAGTTTCCTCTTCTCTGGAATCCATCGATCTGATTGATTATTAGTGGAGCAAATTATCAAAATACTACGGAGGGAAGATATTTTCGTTTGGAGGGGAAGCTCGCGAGTGTGTGTGTATACGTGTTTGTGTAATTTTGCGTTTGTGTGTATTGTGTTTGTTTCCCGGGGAAAACACTCACGAGAAACACCGGCTGTTGTTATGCCTGCTATGACGTTAAGTTACTCCGTTCTCCGCTTGTAATTATGCCGTTACAAGCTTCAAAGTTGTATGTATCATCTGAATTTGCCGAAACAAGTTTAATATTCTGAAAGCCAAGACTTTGTTTAATTAAAATCAGATGAAAACAAACTGTAACGGACCCTGCCGTGTTATCTATGATTACTATACTCTTACATTCATAATTTCAGCGGAGGGAGGGGGGCGGCGCTGCTGGAAGAGCAGATTGCGAGTGAGAGGTGCCTGTCTTCATCCCTTTACAAGCTTCAAAAATGTATTTATCGTGTGTTTAGAGTATGAGAGGTCCTGATAATTTATTCCGGTAAATTATTCTGACCTCCTAATTGACCTTTCCGAAGATTATTGAGTCTATGTAAGTTTGCTGCGTGGCTCAGATCCACCAACGTCAGCAAGATCTCACCTCTTCCTAACCCCCCCGAAGAACCAGGTTCAATTAACTGCTGTTTCAATTCAGACAACTCCTTTTTAATCTGTTTAAGCGATCCCGAAGGATTTTGATATCAGTAAATGGAGTGTGCTCCTACCTAAGTGTGTGTGGCAGGGTGCAATCTTACCTTTGACGCAGGAGAGGAGAGCACAGGTGTCTTTTAAAGGATCCCAATCCAACAGGTGGGATTCAGTTTATTTGAAGAAAAATAGGTCCAAACTAATACAGGGTTTTTTCCTTCTCTCTCACAACATTATAATCATACTAACAAAAAAAACCGTGCTGTGATCATGTTCAAATGAAACTTTAATTCACAGTCTTACATTTATTACCAAAATGTTTTAATTTCAACTGCCCATTTCAGTTGTGACATTTTAAAATTCTCCCGATAGAATTTAGAGGTATTTCCTCGTAAAAAGACCGGTGACAATAAAAAGCGCATTCAACTTTTCATTCACCCATTTATTCACTTCAGTTTCATACACTTTTTCCGACACAGACGGCGGATTAACACTCAAAAACCCATTCCTGTCCGCAAATTTCGGGGGACCAGATTTTCCCCACAGGTCGCGGTATTTATAAAGGTTCATACACTTTTTCCGACACAGACGGCGGATTAACACTCAAAAACCCATTCCTGTCCGCACATTTCGGGGGACCAGATTTTCCCCACAGGTCGCGGTATTTATAAAGGTTCACACACTTTCTCTCATCAAATCATTCCACTCAGCCAACAACCAATCAATTCTAGAGATATTTACCCCGTCTAGAAGGACCTTACCGAGAGCTATTAACCCAGCTCTGAAGCACACAGCCTACCCGGAGATAGTCTACCAGGGGTCACCCCCCCTCTCTCGCGCTCTCTCAAAAAACCAGTCTCTTTATGCTAAAAAAAAACTGGATCCTAAACCCAAAAAAACAAACTCCTCCTCTTCACCCAATTCAGTTGAAAACTGCGCATGCGCACTAATGTACAAGGCTAAACATGTCTCAACATGTTCCACAGCTGTTATGGGATAAGACACCCTTTCATATGAGGTAAAAAGGACATGAACTCTCTTTGGCCTCTTAATGTTTTCTCCCCTTAGTGTGAAGCCCCCCCCCCCCCCTCTCTGGACTGCTGCCAGAGGAGAGGAAGAAAACTCAACCTAAACAACCCACTTGGTTTTGTTTATACTGTAACTATAGAAAACCTAAAATATGAAGCATTTTCATTGTGGGTTATACAAGAATATAATTGATTATATTTGATTATAACTAACTTTCGTTTTTAAGTATTAAACATACTATGAAAACTCACAACACCCTCTTTTCAAAACGCAAAGTTCTCAAATAGCAACAGAAAAAATTGTAAGCATAGATACATATTCAAAAACCGTCAAGAAGCATTCTCATTATGGGTTTATACAAGAATATGATTGATCATGTATGATTTATAATTAACTTTAGTTTTTTAAGTATTCACTTCATACCATGATCTCAATTAACTTTCGTTTTAAGTATTCACTTCATATGAAGATCTCAACACCCTCTTTTCAAACGCAAAGTTTTCAAATATCAACAGATAAAATCGTAAAAACACATACATATTACATCCGTAAAACTCCACGCATCAATATCATGAAAAGTTCTACAGTATGTGTAATCAGGACGACCCTTTGATGAACCTGGTGTGAAAAAACACCGAAAACATAGTACCGTACAGGAATGTCCTTGGGCGAGGGGCCCATCTGTTGTAGACTCCTAAATCCATGTTGCTATCTGATGTATATCCTTGACCCTGACCATGGAGGGGTTGCAGTTTTTCGCTGGACGACATCTCCAAACGAAAAACCAGATAACTCGGTCGACAGTTGTTATGGATTTTTTAGACCTCGTCAATAATCGCTCATGACTTTGTGACAAGGTCAATGAGTCCCCACACAATGATAGCACAAACGAGGAACCAGAGGCATATGAAACAGCTTAGCTGGCACTGGCTCATGACATCCTGTGTGTGCAGTGTGAGATTAGGTGTATGTGGTGCCAGTGTGGTACTGGTGGTACTTGTTGTCGTCTTTCGTTGGTGACTAGGACACATCACTTGTTGTCATCTGTTTCTACCGTCTCTCCTGGCCTGTGACTACGACCTTGCAGTGGCTGGCGTGGACCCACGTGGCTCTCTCGGTGACCTTGACCGCTGTCTGGGTGATGAGGAGCACCTGGTAGGGACCTTGCCAATGGTTGGATTTCCAGCTCTTTCTCCGGAAGTCCTTGACCAGCACGAAGTCGCCGGGTTGGAGATGGTGAAGTGGACCAGTGGCAGGGGGTAGGTAGGGTTGCTGCTACCTGGCGTCTGATATCTGACCATGCAGTTATCAGGTAGTCGTCATCCTTTCCTGGGAAATCCACTGCGATCTGAGTGGCTCAGCGGGTAGAGATGCAGCCTGTCCCACAGAGCTGGAAGAATCATCCTCCTTCTCTGGCGGGGTCATAGGTGACTCAGCCGCTGATCCATTAATAATTGTTTCAATTGAAACAATTTCCCCCAGGAATCCTTCCAAGGGGTCTGGTACTCCATGTTCCTCTGGAATATCTATTGACAGCAAGGACATCTTTTTGGCTTGGGCACCCGGGGAGACCTCTGAATCAGATCACTTTTTTCTCTTACGAGTCTCCTCCTTTTCACCGCTTGCCCCTTCCGGTCCTTCTGCACAGGTTTCCTGGGTCCAGGAGTCTACTTAGCTTCACTTGAGGCACTGTGACTGAAGTTTCCCCGCTAGGCAGGTTCAAATCCTCTTGGTAGATTGCTGAGGTATTAATCTCAAAAATATAGCTAAAATCAAGTTTAAATCATTTCTCTGATCCATAAAAAGTTGTTTCAGTTAAAATAAAAAACTTCCCCAAGGGTTT
Source organism: Gymnodraco acuticeps (assembly GCF_902827175.1). NCBI lineage: Eukaryota > Metazoa > Chordata > Actinopteri > Perciformes > Bathydraconidae > Gymnodraco > Gymnodraco acuticeps. The sequence goes on from NW_022990274.1 coordinate 4,289,686, forward strand.
TCTCAAGAGGGTCGTGTATTCCATATTGCTCTGTAATTTCTATACACAGCAAGGTGATTGTTTCTCCTCTTACTCAGTTGGCCTCTAATGGCAGAAAGCACTGGGCCATAATTTACTCTTATCAGTTTAACGACCTGACAGCCCTACACCTTCATGCTGTGTGAGAACCAGCAAAAAAGAAGGAGAGATGTGCTCAAAAAATCTAATTTAAATGAATACTCTTTTTAGGGTGTAAGCGTATATCAATTAAAAATAACTGAAAAGAAAACTAATAGTGTAAAGTTAAAAAACAATGAGAAAAATAATATAAAGGTTATTTTCCATTTCCTCTTTGATACTGAGGTATTCTCCATCCAAGCTCTAATGATTCATATGCTTAATAGACAGAGTTTCGTCTTGCCATTTTTCTGCATAATTCACTATAGATTCTAACAGTTCTACTGCTAAATCCTTTGCATTGGAGCTATTGCTTGTTACTCAGATTTAAATTCCCTCTTTTGCTCTATAAAATATCCCTTGGTACAGAATTTACCAAGACAAATTCTAACTTATTGCGAGAAGATCCCACAAAAAGCCATCCTCTCCTGTGGAAGAAAGCACATTAACTGCCACCTGTGTGTGCAAAACATGTCATGTGATGTGAGACTGATAGCATCAATAGTGGATGGGTAGGCCGCAGTCATATTCCTATCTGGATTCTAAACTCAGTTGGCTTGGGTGAACCGGTCCTCTCCTCTGGAGTGAAACTACTTTCCCAGAAAATTGACTTCACTGTATCCAAACCTTCTGATTTAGTTTTAAGCTAACCCTTCTCTGGACTTTGCCCCTTTCTGGTCACCCATACACGATTTCTGAATTTAAATGGAAAAGGTGTGATAGTTAGATATGACCTGACCTTTGCCCTAGGTAGCTTTTCCATACTTATAGGAATATATTCAGCCTTGTCAAATTGATTGGAATGTCCCAATTTGTTTTACAGTTTTTTATTTTATACTCCACTCTTTGGCTCTAATGCCTGATACTTATACGGTAAAGACCAGATAGGTGTGACTCCCTTTATCCTGCAAGGGTGACAAACACTTTCTCATTTTTAAAGTGAGTGACATTATCCATTCCTATTTTCTCAGTTTTTAGGAAAAATACTTATATGTTCCGCCATTTTAGCAGACACTGTGTTCCAGTTACTCTGATCAGAGGATAAACATGTTTATGACTCCCTCCATTTATCAAAGGTCACAAGGAAATACTTATTCCCACTGGGAGTGCGGGTCAGAAAAGGACCTGCTTATGGCAGCACTAAAAATGGTTAGTGGTTCTTCCTCTATTATTTTAAGATGCTCAGGATGAACTTTCTTAAACCCATCCACCTCTACACATTGAAGACATGTTGACCATGTGTGTTGTAGGTGCAATCGCAGTTTTGGTAAGAGGATTTTATTGTGGAGACAATATTTTCTCATCTGAAATAGGCCCACATGGCCTAAACTGCTGTGTAATTCACGCACAACCTAAGGAGCTTCTTCAGGTGGTACGTGAATGCTTCCACCCTTTTTCCATATTCTAGGGAATATGGCAGTCCGGTGGTTAACTCGTCCCGTGCTTAAGGCAAGGTCAAACTTCTCTATTACCCTGATAGTTAAATTATATCTTATCTATATGGCTACGGACATGATTCCATTCTACATGCCTGCCTTTAACTCTGCAATAAGACCCTCAATAGATGGGCATGTGTCAGCGTTTCACCTTTCACATTTTTGAACTGCCTTTGTTTCCAATTATTAAGCTCTTCTTTACCCGCTTTTTAACAATAATCACTATCAGTAATAATACGGATGTGTGCTATTTTTCCTTTTTTAGCAAAAGGAAGTCCCTCAACAAATGGCCTTTTCCTCAGCAGGCTGTACCTGGTATTGCACCCTTTTGCTTGCAAAGTACTTCACCTGAATTAGTTTTCATTATAAAGGCCCAAGTGGCTGCTTGGTCACCTTTTCGCAAACTCCCCTCTGTAAACAGTGTTATCTGTGGAGTAGCGGTTTTTCTGTAAGGGTTTCAATGTTTCCCTTGTTGGCTTACTTCCTGAGGTCCTCTGCACCCCACATCTGGATCAGACATCATCATCTTCTATTTTCTTCATCTACTCATCATTGTTTTTGCTCCCTGAACAGTTTGTTTAGTAGCTTCAGATATTGGAAAATAAAGAGTGTATATGCACATTTTGGTACCTTGAGACATTTCCCTCAGGGCTGGATACATTTTTAATGCAAGTGCAAGATGCTTCTCTTCAGGTGATAATTTTCCCTCTGTTCCTGATCAAGTCATGGACATGAATAACACAGATGTTCTATCACCCTGGTTCCTTATCTCCACACTGTTAGTTTCTGAGAATTGGTCTCAACATACTATTTTGGTTTTTGATATTTGATATTATTGTTCTGGTGTTAAGATAATTTTTTGAATCTCCCTCTTTTCTTAACAACTGGAGCTATGTCTATTTTAGATCCGACTTGGTTAAGAGTTGATTTATTCATTGGTGAGAGGAACACTATTTCCCTTGTGCTGGGGTGGGGGATGCTTTGGGAGAGTTCCTTAAAATCTCCAGATCTTCCTCTGTGCTGAGGCCATAAAACTTTTAATGGTCTTTCGTGGTCTGCTCAAATTTTCTTCCCCTCCAGAGGTCACGCCTGTCTTTGACCCTGTGTGCTGCGTGTTTTCTGCAGCACCTCGGGAGCAGAGAAAAGAGGAAACCTTTTTTCCAAAAGTGCATTCTCCTTCATGAGAAAAATAGCACCACATTTAACTCTCATTGACTTGTCCTTAAAGCTTTCTTTAAGGCTTGAATTGAGTTTTCCGTTGTGTAACGGAAAATCCCATTCCCAAACAGGGGTCAAAAGTAAATACTTTAGTTGATTTTGGTAAGTATTTGAGCTTTAGCTTCGCAAAAACTTTCTCATATTAGTTTTGAAGATATTTTTGGGGCTTGATATCTGCTGATAGTTCCCACATAGGTTTTTTCTTAAAAGTACATTCAAAACAACCGGTATTTTTGGGTCATCTGATTACCACATCGTCTTCTGACAGTTTAATAGTCCTTATCATATTATCACACTGTGCTTGCATGCTAGGACCTATTCTCTTTGCCAGAGCTACTGCTATTTCTCCTGCATGTTTTAGCTTCCTATTAGCAGGGTTTATTAACATGGTTTGTTGATCCAGTTTTAGGATTTTCAATATTTGACATTATTTATTTCCAACATTCCTTTTTTCTGAATATCATGTCTAACAATGTGTTTTTTTTTTTTCTAGGAGTAGTAGATGGGATACTCCTAAATGGCATTTTTTAGCTTTTATCCCTGTATGGTGGAGATAGGGTCTCAAACATTATACCAACCTGCTTGTTGCTCTCCTGTCAAACGGTAGTCTGACAGGAAAGTATTTTGGTCGCGGTACGCCCGTGGGTCTGGGCTAAGCTGACCAGGGCGGGCAGAAGCTCGGATTTGCTTCTGTGTATCCCCCCTGTGTGGTTGGCTCCGAGTCATTAAAAACTGCGTTCTAACCTCGTCCGCCATTTATTTTTGTTTGTTTGTTTAAAAAACAACACAAAAATGTATTAAAGGCTTCAAGTTCACTCTTTTATACACATGCAAGTTCCTAGGCTTTACTCTCGACGGGTGATCAGTCCGACTATACCGTCACTTGGTTCTAAGTTCTCTTTCTGGATTTCAGTTAGTACATGCGGGTACCTCAGCTAAGAGGTGTTATGTACTGAGCTTCGAATTTTTAAACAGCATAGGTACCTTTAGACCTATGTTTATCTTTATTAAATCTCCTAATTAACTCTTCCCCACGTTATGTTTTAACGCAAAAGTTCAACCGCAGCTCTTGGTCAAGTCCTACCTATAAGTTTCAAAGTAATTGGACAAGTACTGAGCAGTGCTCCTACGGCTGACTTCACTTTAGCCACCTAAACCTGTGTTAAAGGGACCACAGGCTTCTCAATTTGACTAGGGGAAAATGAACCTTCTTAGCTTCTTTAATCAGACAGCTATATCCGATATAATATAACCCTCAGTCCGGTGCAATAGTATTAACTTAAATTACTACACTTTCAGGTTTAATTATATATATTCTAGGATTTGGGGTAGGTATTTTAACAAGACTTTCAGCCTGTATTTCGCTGATTTGTATTCCTCGACTTTTTTCACTAGGTCGTTTTGGTTCTTGTATTTGACTCTGTAAAAATATTACTTTTCACAGAGCCCCACGTTGGGCGCCATGTTTAGAGTATTGAGAGGTCCTGATAATTTATTCCGGTAAATTACTCTGACCTCCTAATTGACCTTTCCGAAGATTATGAGTCTATGTAAGGTTGCTGCTTGGCTCAGATCCACCAACGTCAGCAAGATCTCACCTCTTCCTAACCCCCCCGAAGAACCAAGTTCAATTAACTGCTGTTTCAATTCAGACAACTCTTTTTTAATCTGTTTAAGCGATCCCGAAGGATTTGATATCAGTAAATGGAGTGTGCTCCTACCTAGTGTGTGTGGCAGGGTGCAATCTTACCTTTGACGCAGGAGAGGAGGGCACAGGTGTCTTTTAAAGGATCCCAATCCAACAGGTGGGATTCAGTTTATTGAAGAAAAAATAGGTCCCAAACTAATACAGGGTTTTTTCCTTCTCTCTCACAACATTATAATCATACTAACAAAAAAAAACCGTGCTGTGATCATGTTCAAATGAAACTTTAATTCACAGTCTTACATTTATTACCAAAATGTTTTAATTTCAACTGCCCATTCAGTTGTGACATTTTAAAATTCTCCCCGATAGAATTAGAGGTATTTCCTCGTAAAAAAGACGGACAGGGGGGGTGGACAATAAAAAGCGCATTCAACTTTTCATTCACCCATTTATTCACTTCAGTTTCATACACCTTTTTTCCGACACAGACGGCGGATTAACACTCAAAAACCCATTCCTGTCCGCAAATTTCGGGGGACCAGATTTCCCCACAGGTCGCGGTATTTATAAAGGTTCATACACTTTTTTCCGACACAGACGGCGGATTAACACTCAAAAACCCATTCCTGTCCGCAAATTTCGGGGGACCAGATTTTCCCCACAGTCGCGGTATTTATAAAGGTTCACACACTTTCTCTCATCAATCATTCCACTCCAGCCAACAACCAATAAATTCTAGAGATATTTACCACCCGTCTAGAAGGACCTTACCAGAGAGCTATTAACCCCAGCTCTGAAGCACACAGCCTAACCCGGAGATAGTCTACCAGGGGTCACCCCCCCCTCTCCTCGCGCTCTCTCTCAAAAAAACCAGTCCTCTTTATGCTAAAAAAACTGGATCCTAAACCCAAAAAAAAACAAAACTCCTCCTCTTCACCCAATTCAGTTGAAAAACTGCGCATGCGCACTAATGTACAAGGCTAAACATGTCTCAACATGTTCCACAGCTGTTATGGGATAAGACACCCCTTTCATATGAGGTAAAAAGGACATGAACTCTCTTTGGCCTCTTAATGTTTCTCCCCTTAGTGTGAAGGCCCCCCCCCCCCCCCCCTCTCTCTGGACTGGCTGCCAGAGGAAGAGGAAGAAAACTCACCTAAACAACCCACTTGGTTTTGTTTATACTGTAACTATAGAAAACCTAAAATATGAAGCATTTTCATTGTGGGTTATACAAGAATATAATTGATTATATTTGATTATAACTAACTTCGTTTTTAAGTATTAAACATACTATGAAAACTCACAACACCCCTCTTTTCAAACGCAAAGTTCTCAAATAGCAACAGAAAAAATTGTAAGCATAGATACATATTCAAAAACCGTCAAGAAGCAATTCTCATTATGGGTTTATACAAGAATATGATTGATCATGTATGATTTATAATTAACTTTCGTTTTTTAAGTATTCACTTCATACCATGATCTCAATTAACTTTCGTTTTAAGTATTCACTTCATATGAAGATCTCAACACGTGTGATTTTGGAAATAAAAGTTTCATATTCTGAAAGCCAAGACTTTGTTTGTTTAAAATCAAACAAAACACCCGAACCCTGAAAAAATAGTTTTTCACGTAAATCCACGTTTATTCTGAAATGAGCCGTTGCGACTTCCGACTGATTTCGATAGAGCGGGTCACATTTAGTTTTCTTTCTGCGCTGGGTTCTTCTGACATGTTTGCAAGTGTATATATTATTTCTAGGTTAACGGCTGACACACACAGAACAACGTAACAAATAAACAAATCTAAGCTTTTTTATTGGTTGTAATTTACATGGATACATTTGAATGGTGTGACAATGTCCTATTTGATTGGGTTAAAATGTACATATTCTTCCTGTTATGTCTGCCTGCTTTATTTTACCTAATGCAAAGTTACCTGCTGCTCCATCGAAATCAGTCGCATTGACCCGAAGACACATTTTGATTCCTAGCTTTCTAATGATATCAGGATTGTTTTTGTACTCCAAATATTAAGCAAAATATGTCACATTATATAATGACTGTCACCGAGTCATCATTTTGAGAAAAAGGCCTTTAAAGTTTTCTCTTCTCTGGAATCCATCATTTCTCATCATCAATCATCAAGGGCGCCGGAAGCGGGGGGGCCAGGGGGCCATTGGCCCCCCCCACTTTTCAGCCCTGCCCCACATTTTCGCAGCAGCAGATTTTCTTTTTTTCTTTTTTTTTCTTTTCAGTCTTTATTTCGAACAGATTCAAAAATAACAAATAAAAAATAACAAATGTGAAAAATAGAATACGGTATTGTTATAATACAGTATTTATCCACATTCATGGTAATATTTGTATATTCAACAAAAAAAAACAAAAAAAGTCTTCATATTATAATAATAATAAATCATATGTGTCCGAAAGGGAGTAGGAGGAAGCAAATGCTTATTAATTCCCACCCCTTACTTGATCAATGATTGTCCTTTAAATCATTATGCAAGTTATTCCTACTTAGATTTACATTTATACATATACAATAATTTCTCGTCTTCAATCACCTTTCTTCATTCTCACATTTTTCCAAAAAAGTGTTTCTGTACATCCTTTTAAACTGAATTATGCTTGTGCTTTGTTTTAACTCCTGCTCCAAACCATTCCATAAAATCACCCCACAGATTGTTAAACTCATACTTCTCAGAGTTGTTCTGACCTTGAGTTGTTTAAAATGTAGATTTCCTCTCAAATGATACCCACCCTCTCTGTCTATGAACAATGTTTTTAATTTCCTAGGAAGTAGATTATGTCTGGCTCTGTACATGATTTGTGCCGTTTTAAAATTTAACCCAGATCAATGAACTTCAATATGTGTGACTTCAAAAATAATACATTAGTGTGTTCAAGATATCCAACATTATTGATAACTCTTACAGCCCTTTTTTGTAATGTGCATAACGGCTGTAGGTTGGTTTTGTACGTGTTTCCCCAAATCTCCACACAGTAAATCAGATATGGCAATATTAGTGTGTTATATAGAGTATGCAATGAGTTGTAGTCCAGAATGTATCTGGCTTTTCCCAATATTGTGATAGTTTTAGCCAGTTTTGCTTTTACATGAGTGATATGAGGTTTCCAGCTGATTTTGTGGTCTAAAACCACACCAAGGAACTTAATTTCATATACTCTTTCTATGTGTATGTTATCTAGTATTAATTGTATCTGTGGATTTGTTTTATGTTTTCAACAAATTCAACAAATTGTTGTCTGTTGCTTAAATAATCTCTCACCCAGTTTAATCCCACCCCTCTGATGCCATGCCGTTCCAGTTTTATCAGTAAAATATTGTGATCTATGGTGTCAAATGCTTTTTGTAAGTCTATAAATATTCCCACTGCTTGTTTTTTATTGTCCATGCAGTTTGCTATTTCCTCACTTAATTCCATTAGTGCCATAGATGTTGATCTATCTTTCCTGAATCCATATTGACTGTCGTCCAAAAGCTGATGTGTTTCCATGAAACTGTGCCGCGGAAAACTGTACAAATCCCGTTTCAATAATTCCCCTCTTCTCTAAAGTCGCATCTAAAACGTGATCTGATCTAGCTGTGTATATTTTGTTATTTTTGATTGTTATATTCAATCTCACTAGCTACAGGCATGTTTGAAGCTTGTAAAGGGAAGATGACAGCTCTCGCCACTCTGCTGTTTCCTCAGCGCAGTCCCCTTCCCTCCCGCTAAAATTATGAATGTAAGGTGGTATAGTAATCATAGATAACACGGCAGGGTCCGTTACAGTTTGTTTTTATCTGATTTCAAATAAGCAAAGTCTTGGGTTTCAGAATATTAAACTTGTTTCGGCAAATTCAGATGATACATAGGCCTACAACTTTGAAGCTTGTAACGGCATAATTACAAGCGGAGAACGGAGTAGTTTAACGTCACAGCAGGCATAACAACAGCCGGTGTTTCTCGTGAGTGCAGTAATCCAAACGAAAATATCTTTCCTCCGTATATTTTGAATCATTTGCTCCGCTAATATCAATCATGATGATTGATGATGAGAAATGATGGATTCCAGAGAAGAGAAAACTTTAAAGGCCTTTTTCTCAAAATGATGACTCTGTAACAGTCATTATATAATGTGACATATTTTGCTTAATATTTGGAGTACAAAAACAATCCTGATATCATTAGAAAGCTAGGAATCGAAATATGTCTTCGGGTCAATGCGACTGATTTCGATGGAGCAGCAGGTAACTTTGCATTAGGTAAAATAAAGCAGGCAGACATAACAGGAAGAATATGTACATTTTAACCCAATTCAAATAGGACATTGTCACACCATTCAAATGTATCCATGTAAATTACAACCAATAAAAAGCTTAGATTTGTTTATTTGTTACGTTGTTTACTTTATTTGTTTACGTTGTTTCTGTGTGTGTCAGCCCGTTAACCTAGAAATAATATATACACTTGCAAACATGTCAGAAGAACCAGCGCAGAAGAAAACTAAATGTGACCCGCTCTATCGAAATCAGTCGGAAGTCGCAATGGCTCATTTCAGAATAAACGTGGATTTACGTAAAAAACTATTTTTTCAGGGTTCGGGTGTTTTGTTTGATTTTAAACAAACAAAGTCTTGGCTTTCAGAATATGAAACTTTTATTTTCCAAAATCACACGATAAATACATTTTTGAAGCTTGTAAAGGGAAGATAACAGGCAACCTCTCACTCGCAATCTGCTCTTCCGCAGCGCGCCGCCCCCCTCCCTCCGCTGAAAATTATGAATGTAAGAGTATAGTAATCATAGATAACACGGCAGGGTCCGTTACAGTTTGTTTTCATCTGATTTTAATTAAACAAGTCTTGGCTTTCAGAATATTAAACTTGTTTCGGCAAATTCAGATGATAAATACAACTTTGAAGCTTCGGCATAATTACAAGCGGATGAACGGAGTAACTTAACGTCATAGCAGGCGAGAACAACAGCCGGTGTTTCTCGTGAGTGTTTTCCCCGGGAAACAAACACAATACACACAACGCAAATTACACAAACACACACACACGTATACACACCACACTCGCGAGCTTCCCTCCAAACGAAAATATCTTCCCTCTGTAGTATTTTGATAATTTGCTCCACCTAATAATCAATCAGATCGATGGGATTCCAGAGAAGAGGAAACTTTTAAGGCCTTTTCTCAAATGATGACTCGGTGACAGTCTTTATATAATGTGACAATTTCGCTTGATATTATGGAGAACAACAACAACCTGATATCATTAGAAAGCTAGGAATATCCTCTTTCCAGCAGTGTATACAACTCAAATGTGTCTTCGGGTCAATGCGACTGATTTTGATGGAGCAGGTCACAAATACAGTCAATCTAAACTTAATGTAACAACTGGAAGGTCACAGATCCCTGATATCCCACAGTCTTCCGGAGCCTGGACCTTCATCAATCATAGAAGCAGCGAAGCCAGATAAACCCAAGCAGCACCTCTGCGGCCGCAGAAACTGTCAAAACCACCGCCGCCCCCACCGCCGCCGCCGTTGAACCGAAACAGGCTGGTTCCGACTGCATGGAGGTTTGTTGTTGGGACATTGAGGCGGGTAAAGCTGTACAGCTAACTATCGGAAAAAAGGAGACCGCTAGTAGATTATTTGAGCAAAGAAGAGGATACTTCAACGCAGAATGGTACAAAAACAGAGAGTGGTTCATTCTTTGCAAAACCACTAAACGATAGTGATAAACTGCGATGTTGAACAACCTCATGATAACCTCATATTTTTTTAACTTAGGATCATACCTGTGGTTTAGTCTAGAAAAAGGTAAATGTGTGCATTTTATTATAAAGTTGTGTATATTTACAGACTATTGCAAAAACTAAGAAGCTTATAAACATCAGGTTTAAAACTAAAAGAGCTTTACAAAAAAAGTAACCAAAGATTTTTGGAGTTTTATTTGAGTTATTCATTTACATTTTTTGTCTAAGAGATGCTGATTGAAAAACCGTTGGTTAGGCCTACATACAGTTACACATTTCCTGTTTCTGCCAGAGAGAGGGGAGTTTGTCCCAAAGCTTGCTGCTGTATTTACTCCCTCCATCTGACAGGAGGGAGCCTCATGTGTCACTCCACGGAGTTCCCTCCGTCACGGAGGGTGTGTGTGTAGGTGTGGGGCGTGGTTTGGGATTGGGCCATACACACGCACTTTTTTTGGCCCCCCCACTTCTAAAATGAATCCGGCGCGCCTGTCAATCATCATGATTGATTATTAGCGGAGCAAATTATCAAAACACTACGGAGGGAAGATATTTTCGTTTGGATTACTGCACTCACGAGAAACACCGGCTGTTGTTATGCCTGCTGTGACGTTAAATTACTCCGTTCTCCGCTTGTAATTATGCCGTCACAAGCTTCAAAGTTGTAGGCCTATTTATCATCTGAATTTGCCGAAACAAGTTTAATATTCTGAAACCCAAGACTTTGCTTATTTGAAATCAGATAAAAACAAACTGTAATGGACCCTGCCGTGTTATCTATGATTACTATACACCTTACATTCATAATTTCAGCGGGAGGGAGGGGGCGGCGCTGAGGAACAGCAGAGTGGCGAGAGCTGTCATCTTCCCTTCACAAGCTTCAAACATGCCTGTAGCTAGTGAGATTGAATATAACAATCAAAAAATAACAAAATATACACAGCTAGATCAGATCACGTTTTAGATGCGACTTTAGAGTAGAGGGGAATTATTGAAACAGGATTTGTACAGTTTTCCGCGGCACAGTTTCATGGAAACACATCAGGTTTTGGACGACAGTCTATATGGATTCAGGAAAGATAGATCAACATCTATGGCACTAATGGAATTAAGTGAGGAAAGAGCAAACTGCATGGACAATAAAAAACAAGCAGTGGGAATATTTATAGACTTACAAAAAGCATTTGACACCATAGATCACAATATTTTACTGATAAAACTGGAACGGCAATGGCATCAGAGGGTTGGGATTAAAACTGGGTGAGAGATTATTTAAGCAACAGACAACAATTTGTTGAATTTGTTGAAAACATAAAACAAATCCCTAATACTAGATAACATACACATAGAAAGAGTATATGAAATTAAGTTCCTTGGTGTGGTTTTAGACCACAAAATCAGCTGAGAAACCTCAATATCACTCATGTAAAAGCAAAAACTGGCTAAAACTAATCGCAATATTGGGAAAAAGCCAGATACATTCTGGACTATAACTCATTGTATACTCTATATAACACACTAATATTGCCATATCTGATTTACTGTGTGGAGATTTGGGGAAACACGTACAAAACCAACCTACAGCCGTTATGCACATTACAAAAAAGGGCTATAAGAGTTATCAATAATGTTGGATATCTTGAAACACACTAATGTATTATTTTTGAAGTCACACATATTGAAGTTCATTGATCTGGTTACATTTAAAACGGCAACAAATCATGTACAGAGCCAGACATAATCTACTTCCTAGGAAATTAAAAACACTGTTCATAGACAGAGAGGGTGGGTATAATTTGAGAGGAAAGCTACATTTTAAACAACTCAAGGTCAGAACAACTCTGAGAAGTATGAGTTTAACAATCTGTGGGGTGATTTTATGGAATGGTTTGGAGCAGGAGTTAAAACAAAGCACAAGCATCATTCAGTTTAAAAGGATGTACAGAAACACTTTTTTGGAAAAAATATGAGAATGAAGAAGGTGATTGAAGACGAGAAATGATTGTATATGTATAAATGTAAATCTAAGTAGGAATAACTTGCATAATGATTTAAAGGACAATCATTGATCAAGTAAGGGGTGGAAATTAATAAGCATTTGCTTCCTCCTACTCCCTTTCGGACACATATGATTTATTATTAATATGAAGACTTTTTTTGTTTTTTTTGTTGAATATACAAATATTACCATGAATGTGGATAAATACTGTATTATAACAATACGGTATTCTGTTTTTCACATTTGTTATTTTTTATTTGTTATTTTTGAATCTGTTCGAAATAAAGACTGAAAAGAAAAAAATAAAAAAAAAATAAAATCTGCTGCTGCGAAAATGTGGGGCAGGGTTGAAAAGTGGGGGGGGCCAATGGCCCCCTGGCCCCCCCGCTTCCGGCGCCCTTGTTATGCACCCTCTATTAAAAAAAGAGAACGGAGCGAAAAATACAAACAACAAATTGTGTCAGGTGCGCGTGACCTGCTCCGCTGCGCGTGCATCATTTCCAAAGTGCTTCCACAGCAGTGACACACATCTGTGGATAATCATTTATACGAAAATGGTTAAAGCAACCATCACTAAATGCCAGCAACACTGCATCTACTGCAGACAGTAGCTAGCAACAGGTCAGATGCATGGGGACATCACGTTACCCTCCGTTGTGGACACTAGCTTACTCCCGCCTGACTCGCCCCCGGAGCAGCACTCTTCGTGCCCGAAACTACGCAGCCCCGTCTGCGGCCCGCAGGTGCCAGGATACCACTGAATGGCTACAAAATTATCTCATATCCCAAGCTTATTAACAAGCTAATGTGGCAGCTGAAATGTTCTCCAGGTCACAAAGTCAACCTCACATGATGATGATGATTTCATGATGATGATGACCAGTTTTTAAAGCACAGTAAATATTCTCTTCCCAGAGTATATGATGGGACCAAAGTGATGATTTAGTACATGGTTTTAATAATACTTTTGCTTTTCAATGTTTGCACATTTCAACCCATGAGCTGGTTTAAATAATATTTGCCTTGATTTACAATATCTTCTCATTTGTTTTATCAGTACAGCTTTGAAGCTTTTGTGCTTTTCTTTGCCATAGTCCACTTTGGACTATATGACATATTTCAGGATTGCACTTTTAACACACTTGAAATGTTCTCACTTGCTTGGTTTCAAAACATAACAAATGCCATAATCTGTTCATTGGGGAACATCAATGCTATTTGTCATTGCTGTTTGTTACGGTGTGCAGGAATCAGGACCCAAATGCAGATATAATGAAAATAACTCCTTTATTTCAAGGCTACAAATATACAATAAACAGAGACAGACCGGAACACTCACCGATGAACTGGTCATTACACAAGACAACCCGACAAAGAGAGACAGAAAACCCAGAACTTAAATACACCCAGGACTAATCAAACAAACACGAGACAGGTGAGGAGGGAGGAGAAAACACAGAGGCACCAGGTGAACACAATCGGGTAATCAGGGAGGGAAACAGACAAAAAGCAACAGGCAGGAAAGGGGGGTGAACACTTTACAAAATAACACAGGAAACCAAAGATAGAAAAAGACAAGACAAAACAACAACACAGACAGATCCTAACACTGTTGCCGGCACTATTGCTCTGTAAACCTACTACTGCTGCGCCCCCTGTAATCTCAGAGGCACCCTGAGTCATTTTGTTCTGGAACCGGGCCTGTACACGGCCATATACTAAACAAACTACAGAGCCCATTCCGTGTCCTGTTAGTGTTTACTTCCTGTCTGCCTTCTTCTGGTGATTTATCTGACGTCCAGCGCTCCGTCTTTTAACCTCTTTTCCTTTCTCTTTCTTGATCCTCCTTAGCAACCTTCATTATAATAATAATAATAATAGATTTAATTTGTTAGTGCTTTTACAGGTGCTCAAAGACGCTTTACATATATAGTGAAGAGAAAATAAAATAAAATAAAGGAACAACAAATAAATATATAGGTAAAGTTAAAGTCAAATAATACAAAAACAATCACACATTAAAAGCCAGAATTAAGACGTGAGTTTTTGTAAGTGTTTTGAAGGTGGTGAGGTCAGTGCAGTCTCTGATGGGTTATGGGAGTGAGTTCCAGAGGGAGGGGGCAGCGACGGAGAAGGCTCTGTCCCCCCAGGTCCGGTGATTGATGCGGGTGGGGATGGATAGGAGGTTGGCTTCTGATGAGCGGAGGCAGCGGGAAGGGGTGTGGTGGTGCAGCAGGTTGGTGAGGGGGGGGGCCTGATTGTTGAGGGCTTTGTGAGTAATCAGGAGGACTTTGAAGTTGATCCTTTGACGGACGGGGAGCCAGTGGAGGTTCTGGAGGACGGGAGTGATGTGGTCTCGGGAGCGGGTGTGGGTGAGGAGGCAGGCAGCAGAGTTCTGGATATGTTGGAGTTTCTTGAGGAGGTTGGATGGTATGCCGTAGAGGATGCTATTGCAGTAGTTGAGTCATGATGTGATGAATGCATGAATCAGGGTTTCAGCAGCAGAGGAGGAGAGTGATGGGCGGAGACGGGCAATGTTTTTGAGGTGGAAAAAGGCGGTCCTGGTGATGTGATTGATGTGGTGGTTGAATTTGAGCTGACTGTCGAAGATGACTCCGAGGTTGCGGATGTGAGGGGGTGGAGATAGAGTGTGGCTGTCAATGGTGAAGTTGAAATTCTGGATGTCTTTGATATGGGATGGGGGGCCGATGATGATGATGATGTCTGATTTGGCACTGTTCAGTTGGAGATAGTTTGTTTGCATCCATGCTTTTATTTCTGAGAGACAGTTGGTGAGAGTGGAGTGTGTTGTGGGGGTTTTTGTTGAGATATAAAGTTGGATGTCATCGGCGTAGCAGTGAAATGGAAGGTTGTGGCGACTAATTATTTTGCCAAGGG
This sequence comes from Gymnodraco acuticeps, assembly GCF_902827175.1. Classification (NCBI taxonomy): domain Eukaryota; kingdom Metazoa; phylum Chordata; class Actinopteri; order Perciformes; family Bathydraconidae; genus Gymnodraco; species Gymnodraco acuticeps. Next base: position 4,304,818 of record NW_022990274.1, read on the forward strand.
GGAGCATGTAGAGCAGGGGTAGGCAAGTAAGTTTGGCCGTGGGCCAATTTTTTGCTGAGCCGCAAGATGGCGGGCCAGAACATAATCAAAGCCTAATTCAAGGAATTTATTTTGGTAAGAGGGCGCAGCGCCCCTGTTCCCCGGTTCAGAAAAAACTCTGATATCGCTGATAACCCTCCCCATCAACACTCTGATGCGCAGTCAGATCCGCTGATTGGTTCACTGATGATATAGGTGCCCAATCCAGAGCCTCTGGCTAGACCCGCCCAAAGGGAGGCTCTTCCTCTCTAGCCCCATTTCAGTCCCAAAGCCAGGGCTATTATCTGTATTTTAACAGACTTATCTTTTAAATTGAGGTGTATTTATTGTTCTCTTCAAAGTTTATTTTTCTCTGAAATTTTAGGGAGGATGGTCCTCCCTTTCCTCAATGGACGAGCCTCCACTGAGTAAAGTAGAGTTATTAACTAGGTAGCAGGGTTATTTAACAGGCCTACTTTTATTCTGATAAGTATTGTCAAGTTCTCTGGGTTTTTGGCATTTATTTGAGTGTTTGCCCACATTTGAGAGGCTTGAGGGGCAACAGAGGACGCATGGACAACTGGAATCCTTTTTCCTTTTCTTTATTTCAACTTTTCAAGGACACATTAGGATTCTTTCAGGTTGAAAACCTTTAAAAAATACCAAAGGACAAAATAAATCAAAAACAGCAGTTTTGCTTTGCAATTTCATATATTATAACCTACTGTAAATTAATCAGTAACCAACTCTTTTATTCAAACTCAATGTATTTAATAGTTAAATAAGTACTTTAATTGACCTGGTTCCCCACAACCACACATTTGCCATATGTGACCCGCTCTATTGAAATCAGTCGAAAGTTGCAACGGCTCATTTCAAAATAAACGTGGATTTGCGTAAAAAAATGATTATATTATAGTCCTTGACAGTGGTCTGCACTGTATTAATAATGTGTCACATGTTAAGAATTTACAATCAGAATTGAGTATTCAACTAAGCCGTGTAATAAAAGTTATTAGTAGCCTTAATGGCCGACACAGTTGTTAAGCTATACCACTTTGCCCTTCACTGGATGTATAATGAGCTGCACTAAACTACATTTTAGCATTTAAAATACCTAGCCATTCTTTTGCGGTTATGTTGGTGAAAGTAACTCAAAAGTAACTCAAAAGTAGTGTAACTCATTACATTTCAGAGACAGTAATATTGTAATGTAACTTATTACTTTCAAAAGAGAGTAATAAGTAATATGTAATATTACATTTTGGAAGTAACTTGCCCAACACTGTGTGTGGCAGCAGCTTTGCTTAATGTGAAAGATTGTTAGCATCAGCGTGCATTAGGACCTGACCCGAGGTTTAACACTCAGCAGACCCTGTAAAGCTCAGTGTGGCATGGTAGCATGTGGAGTGCACAGAGTAATTGGAAAAGCTTAGACATAGTGAACTAGCAGCTCAAGGCCGAGTGTTCAGGCTGGAAATTCAAGAGTGTGCTCTGTGGAGATTGGCCGCCGTGGATTTATGCCCACATCCGTTAACGGTTTACTCAATAACAAATAATTTGTCTTGTTGGAAGTATGTGGATATGGAAAATGTAGAAAGCAAAAAAACACTTTTTCAAATTTGAATCTGACAAGCACTTATTTATGTTGATGCTGAATCATCAGGTTGCCACATGATTCAAACTCATGGATGGTAGCTTCAGAGACTGACTTGGCCTGTAGCTGTGCTGATGTAGCTGCTACAGATCCATATTTCTGCCTATGGAGATTTCAACTCAGTCCCATATAATGACTTGACTTTAAAGGTTAAATGATTTTCCCATATTACGATGTCCTAAAACGAATACCATTGTTACATACTGTATGTTGTTGGATTGGGTACTCATACTATTCCAAATGTTTACCAGCAATTAATAATCCCAGATATATCTTTTTAATGAAGGGAAAAATCTGTTCCATTTGGTCGCCTGTATTAGCTTCATATCCCCTTCGAAATTGGGGACCGGGATATTGTCATGAATTAATTAAAATTACAATAACAATTTTGTGACTGACTTTTTGATAATTGTTAACTACTTAATTGAACCGGATGAATCATTTTAATGTTTGGACGTTTGGTTCTTAAGTGATCAGAGAAACAAGCTAAGCACGTTGGAATTTTAACGTGAAACTGCTTTATTCAGTGTTTATACCGGCTTTACTTTGAGTTTATTTTGTAGGTAAGAAATAATCGGGCTCCTTGGGGAAAACTTCTGAGCATGGGGATGGTTAAGTCAAAGATGAAACAAGCTCAGCAAACATTCATCACCAATTCCATTAGTTCCGAAGTATAGGAGACCCATTCTTATAATTCTGCTCCCTGAATTTTTTATTTCTGATTGATGAATATTGACAAATGCCAACCTGGAAAAGGCAATGAAGGTAACGGGGTGAAAACAACAACTCCAATGATCCCACACTACTATACCAAACTCTGTGTCATGTTATTTTTGATAAAAAGACCACATATCAGCTGAAAAGTGTCACATTGTGCATTTAATAATGTGCACATCCATCTTGAGTATCACTGGATACGATACGTGATAACTGTAACTTGCTGGTACACTAAAGAAAATGTTAAGAGATCACTACTTTTCTGGCCAATGTGGTGGACTCACAGAACAACCAACATAACTATCTGTATAGCCATGAGGCAAGTATGCCCCAGAACATAAAAGTCAAAAATGTACTTTCCACTGTTGGTTAATTATTGACACTAAAACTGCCCATAGGTGTCAATGTGAGTGTGAATGGGGGTCTTTCTCTGACAGCCCTGTGATTATCTGGTGACCTGCACGGTGTACCCCGCCTCTCGCTCACGTAGATAGCCTCAGCGTAAGACCCCTCGCAACCCTGTAAAAGCTGTGATAATGGAGCTGAGAGATAAGGGCTGGATGTATCTGGCAATAGAGTTGAGAAAATTAGCTTTAAAAAAAGCTGCATTTCAGTGACATGGATCATTGGAAATGCTTTCTTTATAGCCTGATGAAATGCCTTAAGAATTATTCTTGTAATCGAACAAAAGTTACATTCAGTATTATCTCACCAAAACACATTGACTGTATATCTGAACTCAATAATTGCGTTGAATGCATTTACTACATCATGAAATATTTTCAGAGCTGAACTGCTAAATTAAATCACACTTTTGAAAATGTACAGGTGTGATAAATGGACTATACATTGGATATAAACATTGGATATAAACAATCCTGCACTTTGAGGGATTTTTGAGAAATTGTGAAAAATGAATGTTCTGCGTCTGCCCATTATTTAGAGCTGTCCAAAACACTTTTTAGTTTCTCCGTGTTGACACAGTGAAGAAACTGTTGCATCAAATGGAGGGCTTATTTCTGATAGTCCACTGTGTTTTAAGTATGAGAATATTAAGGAAAGAGGGATTGCATCAAGTGCTTAAAGTAGCAAGACATCTCATCAGCATGATTTTCCGGGTCACCAGTGGTAATTTTGGCAATTTTTTCAAATATCTAAAAAAAGCAAGTTGGAGATTGCATGTTTAAAAATGTACTGAGAAGGCCCTGAAAAAAGTGTTCTAAATGTCTGTGTTTAACCATAGTTTCATCATAAGCTTGGCTCTCCAATTAAATGCCATACTGTATGTGGATGCAACCTCGCAAATCAAGCGCAATTTTTTCTGATATTTCAGTAGCATACTGACACGTACACTCAATTATTTTGGAAGCGCATGGCGGAGGTGTAGAAATGTAATCAAAGAGTTGAGGCTTGGCACTGTCAGCGGCAATAATGTTGATGTCACTGTAGGAGTGCAATTTTGTGTCTCTACTAGGACATGTCTCCATGCTTTAATTAAGCAATCATACACGAGAGGCCGTTCTTTAACGTCATTATTGGTACGACAGTACTGCGGCAGGACCGAGGCGCTTGCGCCGAGGTCCTGCCGCAGTACTGTACTGGAGCAGTTTGCTTTTCAGGCCAAGGGTATACCATTTTTCTCAGACGCGGAGGGATACTGACTTGTTGTGAAAAGGCACGTTCTATTTGACCGTTCTTTGATCGTGGAATCAAACACGCCTATTGACCAATCAGAGAGCTTGCTCACACCTATGTGTTATAGAATGTTCAACAAGCTCTTTATTTGTCTCATACTGCCTGTGCTGCAGCACCTCTTTTCACCCTCTGTCTGAAATCAGAGCCCAGTCTGCTCTGATTGGTTAGCTGGCCGGCTCTGTTGTGATTGGTCAACTGGCTTGAGATGTCCCGCCCCTTAGCATATCACTTAAAATGTGTTGGAGCATGGCAGAGAAACTCCTTCTGGAGGGAACACAGGGATTATAGCCATTGCAGACCATTTACATGCAGAAAGACCTATTGAACACACTACAGGAAAGGGAAAAACCCTGAAAGTATAATAGGGCCTCTTTAAAATACAGCATACTTAGATTTAGATTTTATGTTATACAACCGTTGTTATTTCCTGGCCAACAATAAACATTCTGAAAGCCCCAAAGGGAAAATAAACACCATCAAACTAAACCAAATACTCACAAATGTACTTCATCTGATGCAACAACATTCTAGGGGAAAAAAGAGGAGAGAAGAGGCTGAGAATAAGTTGTGTTATGGATCCTGAACATGCCATCTTTCCTGCCCAGAAGAAGTACCAATTAAATCAAAGTTCAAGCTCAAAGCTAATGTGTTTGTTTCTCATCTTAGAATTGTGTTTCAGGGTGAGCTATGTCAAAAGCAAAAGAAACACACTGAGGCCAAAACAAACTGAAATGGCTCCTCATAAAGTTTATATTAAGACTATTCCCACACTGCAGAACTATGTGTTGGATGGACATTCTGGTGGTTTTGCACAGATTTTATCATTGCAGGTGCGCCAAATTCAAGTGAAGGAACTTTTTTGCATGTACAAAGTACACAGTCAAGGTAAAAAAGAAAGTAGCAGCATTATATAGAATAGGTGGAACAAGTAATAAAGTAGCTGCCAGATAAAGTTAGTAATTCTGTTATATTACAACATTGTTTTACAGTAATAAATAGTGCAAAGAAAGAAGTAGCAGCCAGTAATTGCATTGTAAAATACTTTATATTGCACACCAGTGATGTTATAGTCTGTGTTGTTGTTGTGTGTGTGTGTGTGTGTGTGTGTGTGTGTGTGTGTGTGTGTGTGTGTGTGTGTGTGTGTGTGTGTGTGTGTGTGTGTGTGTGTGGTGTGTGTGTGTGTGTGTGTGTGTGTGTGTGTGTGTGTGTGTGTGGTGTGTGTAGGGGGGGGGGGGGGGGTCTACCAGGGGCCGTATTGGTTGTCCAGTCTGACCGTGCAGGAAGAAAGGACCTGCACCTGCAAAGGTCCTTGAGACACAGAGGGCGAAACAACTGAAGGAGCTACACAGTGTGGAGAGACGGTTTGGTTTAGCAATCCTTCTCTTGTCTCTCACCTCGTCCACAGTGTCCAGAGTGCTCCCCAGGACAAACTGGCAAATAAAATAATTTCATGTTTCAAATAGTTAGATTTTGATCCTGTTGTCCTGTTGTCCAAAAGGTTACAAAGGTTGTTGTGTACCATCAGCACTTATTTTCTAACATTCTTCTGAATAAAAACATTAAAGTTTTTGTAGAAATGAAATTGACATTTTAAACGTCTGACTCATTTTTCAAAATGTCAGTTATGTGGGTAATCATATGTTTTGTATCGCTTTAGTTAGAGTTCTACTTTATATAACTGGCCTATTATATTGAAGTATTTATTTGTTGAATTGTTTGTTCTTAGTACAAATATTTTCATATCTGTTATTAGGTACTTCGTTTTATTTGTTTGTTATTTTCATAAAGCACGTAAACTCTAACCCAGAGGTGCCCAGTACGTCGACCGCGGGCGACCGGTCGACCGCGGGGGCAATGCTGGTAGATCGCGAGTCATTCATAAAAAAAAAAATCCTGTTCCGTTAAAATAGACAAAACAGGTTTTGATCCCTCCTCCCTTGGCCTCCCTGCCACTTAATTCAGGAGTTTACTTGATTGACAGAAAAAGCGACCTATCGCTTTCCAGTCTGTTAACCCAGAATGCAAAGCGATACAAAATCAGTCAAATGCCGGGAAAACTCAAATTAAGTTAAAGAGACAAACAACAAAATGAGTGCGGGACCGAGCAAGAAGCTAAAGACATACCACTTCCACCCAGAATGGGAGGAAGAATATTTGTTTGTGATGTCACATTCAAAGGTTATTTGCCTTATTTGTAAAGCAAGCGTCGCTCTGCCAAAGAAAGGTAACGTGGAGAGGCATTATCGGAGTGTTCACAAGGCATAGCAGCGACTTCCCTCCGAGTAGCGAGTTGAGAAAGAGAAAGGTCATGTATTATTGCTACACAAATATTATCTCGCAATCTTAGTGTCGCCAACTCGTTTCTAACATGCACAAAGACAAACAAATGTCGGTGTATTTTCGATCTTTCCAATCGAGACGAGATCTCTCTCCCCCGTCTGTGCGCGAGGAGGCAGTTTACACACACGCGGCTGCTACAAGCAGCAACACACGGAGAAGATGGCGGAGAGAAGCGCTCCAAGGTGTGGTTAAATGTTACCCGTCTTGGGGTGGACAATGCTCCTTGCCAAGAGAGTTCAGCATGTGAGGGCGGTAACACGAGCAATGTGTCAAACATTTAGCAAAAGTGCACCACATTCAGACGGAGGAATGCACCGGGTTCGACTGTCTTTCTAGCAGCTCTGCAGCTCCATCCACGAGTAACGTTTCCACGTCAGGTGTTCTGTATGCTAGCAGCAACACACACAGTTAACTACATGATTCAAACATGGGGTAATGATTAGAGGTAACTGAGTTACTCTTTATTTTGTTAACGTTTCAGCTATTCTGTTCACAGTTCTGTCATCAGATTATTGAATACGATTTGTTAAAACATTGTTGTTTCTTTTGATGTGAAATATTATTTATTTAATTTAAATAAAAAGCAATGTTAGTTTTGTTCACAATTTGTTAATTTAATAATATATGTATTTTTGAATCAAGTATTCATCTTTATTGTCTTCATTGTTAGTTTCCACATGCCTAAAACAACCTCAAGCTAAATCTAAAAGTTGATGGCTAAACAAGAGGGTTTGAGAAATTGTGCAAGGCATACAGTAATAGTCTGAATAGTCGATTAGTCGTTTCATTAATCGATAGATTAATCGATTATCAAATTAGTCGTTTGTTGCAGCCCTATTATCCCATGTATAAATAAAACGTGTTATTCAGCAACCCTTGCAATTTGGGATTTTATTTTTGGTTGGTAGACCTCGGTGAGCTGGTCATTTCAAAAGTAGCTCACCAGCCCAAAAAGTGTGGGCACCCCTGCTCTAACCCTACCAAAAGAAAACTGTATTTTCTATATTTTTCATTATTCTATATATTTTTTCGTATTGATCTTGTTTGTATTGCCTTATTGTCTTGAAACACATGCTTCTTAAAGTGCTGAATAAAAACAGTTTGTTTAATTCTCCCATTTATTTTCTCTCAGGAGAAACACGGGTATAACTAATCACATTAACTATGGCTCTGCTGGAAATTGGTGTGGCAATAAGCAGTGACAGTGAGTCAGCATAGCGGGGCACTGACACTGGAACTCTTCATCTATAGTGCACACATTAACGTTATTAGTTCTCTGCCAGGTGGGCAGGTAATTTGTTTTGGCTGATTGTTTGTCTGTCTGTCTGTCCTCAGCTTATCTTCCACACAACCAGCAAATATTACTACAATATAAATACCTGATCATTTTTCTTTGCTTGTGTATAATTGTCAACTCAGTCTCACAGCATTTCGTGTTATAGTCACGACATTTAATCTATTGATTCGTGTTCACCAACACGATTTTCCCCTTTTTTTCGTGTCACACAGAACGATTTAAAAGCATGTATTTCTATTGGTAGTATGTTTCGTGCCTGCAGCACGTCTTTTTGTCCGTTCGGGTCTTGGAAGACCGGAAGCTGTGGGGTTCATAAAAACATGTTCTTACTCAATATCAAGCCACGATTATTGTTTTTATTTAAAATTCTATAATGTCGGACTTTTATTGCCATCCGTGAGGAAAATAAATGGGGCTCAGAATATTGAAATATGAATTTTTTAAATCTTTTTTTCCTTCTAATTTGTTATTCTTTTCTAAATAACACACTGTTATTTACTCAACAATAACACACAATTATCCTTGTTTTTATTTATTTGTTTAATTCTATAATCTCTGGCTTTTTTGCCGTCCGTCAGGAACTGAATTTCAAACTAAAGTCACCGGAAACAGACTATATGGGACATTCCGAGCGTCATTGCGATACACACCCACTGAACTGATTACCCAAGATCCTCAGCTATGGTTGAAGCTCGGTGATTGGATGTTTTAGCCGCAATGCATGTTGGGAATGGGATATGGTGTTAATGCAATATGAAATCCGAAAAACAATAAAAAAAAATATATAATAATACTTTATTCCGAGTGTGCTTGCTTTTCTCTTTGAAAGTCATCACATAACGGCATTGTAATACATAGTTCGGCTGCATTAAATATTGCCGTAGTTCTTTATTTATAGAGCCCTGATTAGAAGACTTCTGGACAAACTGGAAGAAATGCCGCCGAAACTGAATATGTGACGTGGATCATAAATATATCAGCAATTAAACAACATCTTCAATTTCTCTTCACACAATACGTCTCCTTGCAGTATCAATACTAATTCGGCTGACTTTTATATTTGATCCAATTGGTAGATAGGTTATATTAACCCCATAACGGTACACATCTGATAGAAAGGGACTTTTAGTTTTTAGAGATATTACTGATTTTCTTTGAATTAAAAAATTTAAATACTGAGTTGAGAGAATAGTCAGGGGTTTTGGGTGATGGGAGACGCATCTATGGATTCAGAATTTCAATAGCTTACCATTAAATGACGGATATGCCTTTCTGTCTGTGATGTTTTACAAATCAGATATTAATGTGTAGAAGTAAAACATGTGAAATATGATAGCAATATCCTGTAAAAGTATGTGAAAACATGAATAAAACTACACATCTTCAGATGTTATACATACATAAGTGTCCTACACTATTAATACAAAGTTATTATGGCATTGAATGCTGTGTGTACCTTATTTGTAACATCTATAGAAACTACCTTTCCAACTCCTCAACGGTTGCCTGTCTTTGAGTGTTGCAGGTGTAGGTTTAACCTGACGTTATTGAATTGAACCTGTTACGTAGCGCAGAGGGTGGTTGTTGAATGTAAGATATGTCCAGCATTTAATGCTTAACTTTGTGAACATGCAACATCCAGGTAGTCATTGTGCATTGTTATATACTTCGCAATTCGCATTGGAATGCACTGCAGGCCCGGCCCATACACGCAGATCATGCATGTGCTCCACTAGCAAATTGAAGCAAATGCATATTTGTCTAATTCTCAGGCACAATAAAATATGAACAAATCTCCATTATTTATATAATTTGCAGTTATTTTGCTAGTGGATCGCCAGAGCTGTTAGATTAACATTAACATGCTTATTGTAGTTGTAAGTGCACTGCCTTACGGCCTGTAGCACCATCCTTGATGGAGCATATGGAAAGGAGTGAGCAGAGGGTAGAGTTGTTGATTCTTGTTCTGTTTTCTGTGACTTTCTTCCTCACCCTCTCAGACTTTCAGTTGCGCGCTACTAAAGAGACGCGCTACCATGGAAACCAAACAATGGTGTAGCTGTAATAAAGTCAGAGTGGAAACAGTCGTGAGTAAATCTGATTTTGTCAGAAATCGGGAGAAATACGGGAGAAATATGACCCCAGGAGGAAACCGGGAGAGGGCTATGAAATCGGGAGTCTCCCGCGAAAATCGGGAGGGTTGGCAAGTATGATTATAATATGTCTCGTTTTATGAAAATGTGTTTTCCACAGAGCTTATTTTCCTCAATAATTCAAAAATCAGATGGAAATCTCATTACTTTTAGCCGAGGGAACCATTGCTATGCTAAGTTCCGTTTCAGCCTACAACAATACATCATCACTGCACCACTCTTTGAAAACAGTGTGGAAAACATGATAGAAATATGGCTTATTGATTTATTTGACGTGGTAATTAAAGGAAGGTTTACGGCCTGTACAGATTTTGAGTTGTTTTATCTGGTGCCAAGTCTATTTCATATCATAACGTTTGTATTGTTTGTTTCTATGGATGTTGTCTCATTGTAATGTATTACCTTTTACATGGCAAGCCTAAAAACCTTTTTGTGCATTCAGACGTTCTATTTCAGACGTGTCAATTACATTTTTCATCTCATAAAGACAGTCAAGTTGGAAACAGACTTATTAAAATACATGAGACAAGTGCCATAATTCTCATCTATCTGGAGCTTTTGCCTAACCATGTTTTCAGTTATTCATAATCAGGGAGAGGACTATAGATCCTGTCTTCATGCGTTAATCATGCATGATCTCAGATGTTTCTGATCAGACTCTAATGGAACCCATTACATATATTAGAGGCACTACTTTGGTCATTAGTCTGCTCATGGGACATTCAGACAACTCTGATTGGATTTCAACAGGAACAAGAAGTATGACTCATCTCACACGTTGAGAAATTAAACTTAGAAAAAGCCAAATCTATATTTTCAAGATTGCAGTTATATTGTTGCTTGCATGGAGGAAACAACCTTATGTAGAGAACAAATGTGGTTAGTAGTTAATTGGATAACCTAATAGTGCTATTGCGTTGTGTGTTTCTATAACGAGAAGATGCAGGAAATATCCTTTTAATTTGACCCATTTGTACATTTTATGCCAACAACAACCAATTTATCTATGTATGTATTCTTCATCCTTACTCACCTTACTCTTAAAAGCCTTGAATTTACTGTATTTCCTTTCATAAAGAGGTTATGCTTGTGGTTCTGTTTCTTGCTTTGTTTGTCTGTAAGTAGGAACACGAAAACAAATATATTTCCAATTTCCTGGAAACCTAATGGAGGAATAAAGCATTGAACAATGAAGAACCCATTACATTTTAGTTGATCCCAATCAAGGGGTGGATACCTCCACAATTCTTCACTAATAGAAACAACCTTGGCGGAGGTAAGTATTAGTATTATTTCCTTTAAATAGTGAGGGAAAACTACAATATTTTCCAAACCATACTATAAAAAACCCAATATTGGGACTTGATGAATTGGCCATTATTTATGTTTTTATCTGCCGTAGCGTTGCGCCATGTTTAAGACATAGAACGTTTTATGTATAGTTTTTTATGTTGAAACAGTTCACAGACAAACTTGCTGGTTCAATTTGTCCCTCCTTACGTTTGTGGACGATGTAATGTGTGCACAATTTATAGTAATATGGCTTAATTAACAGCTTGTTTCCTAATTGTGTTTCATCCGAGTGCTTGTTGCCCTGTTGATCTTCAATTAATATTTCTGCATTCCTGGATATCAGCAGTTCAATATAATCATTGCCAATGGGAATGATGGCAATACCTCTAAAAATAATTTGTAATTAGCCTGGAATTATCACCATAACAGTCAGAAAGCCAACTTTTCATCCAGAAATTAATGCTGTAAGTACAAAATGCCCAAATGTTAAGTCCCAACACAACAAGACTATAAAGATTAAATCCTAATTAAATTAAAACTGAGAGCTGAGCTAAGTCATTTCCAGATGACAATAGGCGCAGTCCTGATTAAGTGCATGCCCTGTTATATCTTCTTAGTATTCTGGCTTAGCAGGATCATTGCTAGTGACACATTCACATAAACATCAAAAGAGAAAGCCTCATAATCACACAAAGGAAATAACTTGCAGCAGGGCCGGCCCTAGACTTTTGGGGGCTCTAAGCGAGCTTTGGCTTGGGGGCCCCCCTCACTCTAGCGCGTTCTCACTACACACAACACGGAACCAACTTTTGTCTTATGATGTTAGCATAAGCACACATATTGTATAAATAAGCATGTAAACACCGTGGACCTAACCTCCTGTAGGGGGGTCCTCACCTCATCTAGGGGGGTCCGGGCGCATGCTCCCCCGTGAAGATTTTTTTTTAAATATTGAAGGTAAAAGCATCAATCTGGTGCACTTTGAGATCAAAATTAAGAGATATATGGATACATCTCTCAACACCCATATGAAACAGAATTGTAAACAGATTTTTCTTTATGGATATTTTACAAATCACTTAAACTGTATTCTTGTTTTGTCATATAGTATTTCATAACTGTTTTTCATTTATTCTCTCTGGCTGTCCATCTCATAATGTTCACATCGAAACTAGCTGTCAATAGGAATATCATTCAGAAGAATTATAATTTCTTGCAAAAATCTGTCACAAAAAGAGGTTGCACATTTAAATGCAGGCGTTGTTATGGCAACGTCAGTGGCCAAACAGCCATATTTACTGCTGCAAATACGTTCAAACATGCTGTTGACACGTAAAGCAGTGGCAACAATGCCACCATTTCAGCTGACTTTTTCTCAGAAATACTGTTACATAACATCCATATATTTCAGTGCTAGGTTGATGCTTAGCTAAGCTAACTATGAAACACTTTAACTGACAGGACTCAGGATCAACTGTGTACTGTAAGGTAGCTTATAGCTTCATGTCGAACAGTAAGTCAACATTTCCCAGAGAGCTTTCTTTGAAATCACCAGGTAACGTTAAAAAACATTTACACATTTAGATTGTATGACAAAGTGTTTATTTAATATATCTGGCTAGCTATAGCTACTTGCTAACGGTTTAGCTTACCCCCGCGATTCAAAGTAACGTCAACGTAGCTGTAATTTATGCTTTGCTTACATGTTCGCATAACTTGGAAGTTTACTGACATTTACATACCTTGTTTACCTGGCTCAAGTGGTGGCTCTGGGGTTGTTGTGTGAGCCACCACTTGAGAATTGTATAATAATAATGGAAATAAACGTGTGCTTGTGTCGGCTCTGTGTGTGTGTGGCAATAGTGCATTTAGAGAGAGAGAGAGAGAGAGAGAGAGATAGAGAGAGAGAGAGAGAGAGAGAGAGCTAGAGAGAGAGAGAGAGCTAGAGAGATCTTAGCTCTCGCTCTAGCTCTCTCTCTCCTCTCTCTCTCTCTCTCTCTCTCGCTCTCTCTCTCTCTCTCTCGCTCTCCTCTCTCTCGCTCTCTCTCTCTCTCTCTCTCTCGCTCTCTCTCTCATCTCTCTTCTCTCTCTCTCTCTCTCTCTCTCTCTCTCTCTCTCTCTCTCTACGCTCTCTCGCTCTCTCTCCCTTTGCCAGCAGGTACCGTGTTGTTAGCATCTGGTTAGCTAGCTGCACTAACGGACATAAGGAGCTGTTTGTTCCACAACAAGCTGGAGGAGAGTCCTCTCCTCTCATACTGAGAGACTCAGGTGAGATAAAGGACTGAGTGTTTAGATAGTTCACTTTAGTCTTGCATTCACACCTAATAGTCACTTATCAGGTGCTCACCAGATCATAGTTTGTTACATTGTTTCATTTTTCAGAAGGTTCGGTTTGCGTTCACACGGGCAAAACTCAAACGGACTATAAACTTTAAACACAAGTCATGTGCATCGCGGTGAGACAATAAGGGGGTAAAAACGCAAATCCCGGCAATTTCTACCGGGAGCCTCCGCCATGGAGCATCGGGACTTTCGGCAGGTTATCCTCATGCTGCTGTTAATCTGGAGATCAACAGACACTAGCGGCCCGCGCATATGATTATATAATCAGACAACGTCCGTTAAAAAACATTATAACACATAATGAGACGTTCTGCAGTAAGGAGGGGCGTTTCACCGACGGCAGGTGTTCTTACTTGTATGTAGCTGATGGAGAATTTTTACTTTACACAACACTGTTCAACACTTCATTCTGCTTCACTCTTTAAATTAACAACCGCGGATGTCTTGAAAGACTCTTTCGCTAAAGATTTTCCGCGTTCTTGTGACACGTAAATACTACGCTTCCTATGTTTTGGTGTGGACTGCGTTTACACCACCAATGAACTGCTCCAGAGTTCGCAAGCAAGCGTTCCGAGACCACCTATTTTAGCGGACCAGAGTCCGGTTGTTTAGTTCACTTCAGAGGTCTCGGACTGTGTTCACACCGACCCAAATGAACCGCACCAAGCGGTCAAACGCACCAGGGTTAGATTCAACCGGACTATAGTGGGTCTCAAACGGTTTGGTCACAAATTATTCAAAAGATTATTTCCGCGGCACACCTTCATATGATCATTATAGTCTATATGGCAGTAAAACAAGAATACAGTTTGAAAGGGGAGTGATTTGTAAAATATCCATAAAGAAAAAGAAAATCTGTTTACAGTTCTGTTTTATATGGGTGTTGATAGAGGTATCCATAGATCTTTTAATGTTGCTCTCAAAGTGCACCAGATTTATGCTTTTAACTTCAATATCTTCCCGGGGGAGCATCCCCCCGGACCCCCCTAGAGGAGGTGAGGTCCCCCCCCCACTCATTAAAAAAATAGCACTTTACCCCTGCCTATATGCCGTGAGCTGATTATCGAGCCTTCATTGTAACAGTCGCGGGTGTACTGTGTGTGTGCGTGTGGGGAGTGTTGCAGTAGAAAATTCCACTGTAGCGCTGCGGCCGCCGCCACTGTGGGCTAAGCCCCGAATGTTTTCAGGTCCAGGCGACGCCCCTGGTTGTATTCCTCAGAGAGCTGTTGACTCTTTGAGCGGTCTTGCTTTAATTTGCTGTCAAACACATTAATTAAACTCCACCAACAAACTGTTCCAGTCCTCTAGCTTCAACATCTGGCTGTACTGTCGGGATGTGTGCGACTCAGCTGAGGGGAGCTTGTGTTGGAGGTGTTGGAGGTTAACACAGAGCGCCGGACCGGCATTAATCACTGAAAGGTCAAAAAAAGAAAGGCCACACAGAGCAAGAGACTCCTGGCTGGACTACAGCTGATCTGAATACTGATGAACACTGGAACCACATCAATAGCAAAAAACAATCAGATGGATGAACAACGTGAGGCGTGATGCATTCATTTAATGTTCCTGCAATTATTTAATAAGCTGTTTATGTCATAGGGTTTTTTATGTCTTAAGGAGAGTCTCAATAAACTACTCCCTCCATTGTTTTGAAATGGTGATGATGACTTCAGCTATTTATTTTGTTGAAGCAACATGTCGTGTTTTCCTTGACCCTTCAGTGATGCTCATATCAGGGAAATAAATGTTTCCTTTATTTATTTAAAAACATATATGACCATCATACATGTTGTTATATAACAAAAGTGGACATCAGGGGTAGACATACAAAGTGATAGAAAATAACATGAAATAAATAAAAAAACTAAAACAAGATATAAATACAGTTTCATATTTCAGATGAAATATTTGTTAAATACACTTAGTTCTGATTGCATTCTTATTCTTAATATTTAATTTAATAGAGCTACTATGTTTCAGGGCAACTACTCTTCTAGCACATCATGTATTAAACCAAGCCCCCAGGAAGCTATCCCCCTGAAGCAAATTTTCTTAGTTTATTTTTTCTTTGTTGCCCAGTACGAACAATTGTATGGACCTTATTTAAATATTTCGGGTCTAATTTTTTTTTAAATGCACCTAAAGCCAAATGAAGAGTTATTTTGCCTTCCTATTAATTTGACTGAGAAGAGACTGGCCGTGA
Source organism: Gymnodraco acuticeps (assembly GCF_902827175.1). Lineage (NCBI taxonomy): Eukaryota > Metazoa > Chordata > Actinopteri > Perciformes > Bathydraconidae > Gymnodraco > Gymnodraco acuticeps. Next base: position 4,320,534 of record NW_022990274.1, read on the forward strand.
ACAAGCCCCGCCTTCAACGCTGTGTCTAGTTCTCTTCATACATGCATTATCAAAAAACTTAAACCTATTGTTTTCTATAAAAGCACCAAAATGGGAATGTTAAAGTTTTTTAGACGATGGCTATTACCCAATTTAGGATGATGATATGTTATAGAACTTGGCGCGAGCAATACATAGGTATTTGCAAAGTTTTATTGATGGTCAGGAACTTTTTTGCTGTCTCTGTCGATCTGTCTTATTGTGTGTTTATTCCATTTTTTGTTTACTATTCTTTACTACAAAGGTCCCCTTTAGGGTCATTGAGGCTTATATCTTATTTGACAACACAGTCTCACTCCCTGATAGTCCAATAGCGACGCTTGGTCAGGGTCCTTTGGAGTGCACCGAGTCTCCTTCAGCTTCATAAACGGACACAAAGAGCTTTCAACTGATTGCAATGTATTCCCATCGGTGGTGGCAGTGTTTCCGCCAGACCAGGGCTGAGAGGGCGTCTACTCCCGAGAGCGGGGGGGGGGGCGTCCCTTATAGATACTATCTTTTTACGTTAGTGAGCCGGATCATTTGGCTCGGCTCTCTTAAAGCGCCGGCTGTTTCGGCTCCCAAACGGCTCTTCATGCTACCACAGTTTACCACGGAGCCTCAGTATGGCCGCTGCGAGGCTCCGGCGCTCGCAACTCACACGCGTGCTCCACTAAAACCCCCCCGCTCATCGCGTCCAAATCGCGCACGTTCCGTGTTGTCCTTCGATGTCGGGGAAACGATCTTCAATACTCCGAAAAGAAACCCACCAGACTCCTTTGCCCCTCCAACAGAGGGATGTCCTTGTCCTTGTTCCTTTTCGTCATTTCAAGCGATAAAAACTCTCGATTTTCTCTCGAATTATTAATATTTTTTAACGCCCTCGGCTCGCGTTAAGGGCGTCCCGAGCTGAATAAGGCCGTCAAATGACGGCAAGACGCCCCCCTGGCGGAAAGGCTGGGCGGTGGTATTTGACGCTCAGGGAAGAACCGCATCCTTCCATGTCGGCGGCAGTTAAAGGCAATGTGAGCGTCCATTCCCATAGGATAACGGAGGATTTTACACCCGGAAGTAAGTATTCTCCTTACGGCCTGTCCACACAGCGGCGTGCGTTGAAGCTTCCAACGCTTCTGCCCATTCACTTTGAATGGGTGACGTCACTTTTAGCCGAACTGCATTTTGGGAAGCGACGTTGAGCGTTGCTGGCATTGCTCGCTTCAAAAGTTGAGCAATGTTCAACTTTTGGCGCCTCGGCAGAAGCGTCAGCCAATGAAATCCCGTTTATGCAAATCTGCCAGTACAAGCGCTAGCCAATCAAACCGCGTGTATGCTGGGAGAGACTACGCAGGTAATTTCCTCATATTCAAAAAAATGGAGGGAAAATTCATTATAGCGGTAGTGAATCACCCGGTGCTGTATGATCAGTCTCTGTTCATCTACCGGGATACAAACCGGAGGAGCGAGGCATGGAGGGAGGTGGCAGAGACAGTGGGTGAAACTGGTAGGTTTTCGCCTGTTTGGGGATTTTATATCCAGTTTACTTCGTTTTAACATTGCTATTGCTTTGTATGTCGGGGGCGGGAGATTCATGTGATTGGTTGTTGGTCGCAAAAAATCCCCACGCCCACCGCCAAGCGTCAACGCACGCTGCTGTGTGGACGCTCCGTTACTGTCGATTGATTTTACAATGATATCTGCACTACTCATCAACTCAAAAACACCAGATTATCCTTGTCAATTACACAACATTGATTGGTTTAAATTGTGTACAATGCTTTTGTGTTTTTCCCCTTCGATTCGGAGAAACAAATATATTTTCGGAGACACTACTACCCATAATCCTCAGCTATCGTTTGGGAATACACCAGCCGCTTTGCTTGACAAACCCTGTGATTAGTCCTCAAGCTCTGTGATTGGATGTTGGAGTGGCAGTGCGCCAAGGTTACGCCGAGCGTCAAACAGCACTTCGAAAAGGAATGAAGCCCATCGACGGCACACTATCCAATACAGCAGGGGTTTTCAAAGTGTGGGAAGGTGAGCCCCCCCTCAGAAAACATAAGAACAGCCACGCCCCCCCTCCCAATTATTATTGCTATTATTATTATTATTGTTGCTATAATGCAGGGGTATTCAATTGCATTTCAAAGAGGTCCAGTGAGAGAAAAGGTCATTAAATGCTCTGTTTTCGCTGTCTACCCTTCTCTTTTTTGAGCACGCCATTTGAAATTACTAACTGACTGCACCGATTTGATTGGCTGAGTAGCGTCACCTCCTTAAAACATTAAACAATAACTTTGTTAAACCTTTTTATCCTTATGTTGTAAAAAAATATTTTATTTTTTTTTATATTTTCAACATTGTGGATAAATCCGGGTCGGTTACCCGACGGGTGACCCGCAAAAAAAGTGATTAAAACTTTTTATTATTATTTTTTTTCTAACCTGTGTATCCTTGTGACTATTATTATTTTGATGTTTTGTTTCCCATTGTAAAGCGTCCTTGGCTCTTTTGAAAGGCGCTATAAAAATTAAAATTATTATTATTATTATTAATAATCTGCTTTTTGCAGATGATGTGGTTCTGATGGCTTCATCGGTCTGCGACCTTCAGCACTCACTGGATCGGTTCGCAACCGAGTGTGAAGCAGCTGGGATGAGGATCAGCACCTCCAAATCTGAGGCCATGGTTCTCAGCAGGAAACCGATGGACTGTCCACTCCAAGTAGGGAATGAGTCCTTACCCCAAGTGAAGGAGTTCAAGTATCTCGGGGTCTTGTTCTCGAGTGAGGGAACAATGGAGCGTGAGATGGGCCGGAGAATCGGAACAGCGGGAGCGGTACTGCAGTCGCTTTACCGCACCGTTGTGAAAGGGAGCTGAGCCAGAAGGCAAAGCTCTCTGTCTACCGGGCCATTTTCGTTCCTACCCTCACCTATGGTCATGAAGGATGGGTCATGACCGAAAGAACGAGATCGCGGATACAAGCGGGCCGAGATGGGTTTTCTCCGCAGGGTGGCTGGTGTCTCCCTTAGGGATAACGTGAGAAGTTCGGCCATCCGGGAGGGACTCGGAGTTGAACCGCTCCTCCTTCGCGTCGAAAGGAGCGAGTTGAGGTGGTTCGGGCACCTAGTTAGGATACCACCATGGGCGCCTCCCTAGGGAGGTGTTCCAGGCACGTCCAGCTGGGAAGAGCCAAGGTGTAGACCTAGGACCAGGTGGAGGGATTATATCTCTTCGCTGGCCTGGGAGCGCCTTGGGATCCCCCAGTCAGAGCTGGTTGATGTGGCCAGGGAAAGGAACGTTTGGGGCTCTCTGCTGGAATTGCTACCCCCGCGACCCGACCACGGATAAGCGGGAGAAGATGGATGGATTATTATTATTTTCCAAAAAAAATTCCTAACTACACACCGACTCCACATTAAGTTTGGTGCATTCTAATAGGCGTAAACAAACATCATTACCACCGACGTGAATAACAATTGGTGTGAAAGGTGCAACATGGGGGGCCCTGCAGTCATCCGGTTCAACCTGACATGGCTGTGTGACTGACCCGAGCTTGCGCCTCCTCGTTCTGATAGCTCCGCCCCTTCGCTCCAACCCCCCTCCCTCCCCCCACATCTACAGGTGAAAATGACTTTAGCGACACATTCATCGCTAGAAGTTTAGCAAAAGTCAAGGCCGCAGATTCACAGAGCATGTGGTCCTGACGCTTCCTCCTCTGCTACCACCCAGACCGGTGAGCCGACTCCGTCAGGGGTTTTATGGCCCGGTCCACCCGGCCCAGCCAGCTTTTGTCTCGCCCCCGCTGCCGGACATATGGCAGTGTGTGGAGGCGACATGGCGGCAACCCCTGAGAGCGAGGGCTTCGGTTGCCGGCATGGTGGGGTTGCTGAGGGTGCAGGGCCACTCGGACTCGGTGTGTCCCGATGTGCCCCCCCTGGATGAGAGCCTGGCAGCCCATCTTCTTCCCCAGGCAGCAGGTTGGGCGGAGGGGAGAAGACCATACAAATGTCACTGTGTGTGCTGTGTGCTCTGCATGTGTGACCATTAAAGAGGGTTTCATCCCTCCATATTCTTCTTCTATACCCCCAAAGCTTTTTTCTTATTCAAAAGAAGACCTTAACCTAAAGTATTTTTTAATGTTTAAATTCAGCCTTATTAGTTTGTCTATTTTGCCAGGGTTGCCAACTTTGGGTACCTGGCTGGAGTGAGTTTTTGATATCATGGGTTTAATTACACATATGCGCACTAAATGACTGCTATCGTGTCAGTAGCGGGACCTTAGCATATACATAGGATATATATACAATATATACAAATACACAATATTGGACACATACTATAAAGGGCACAACGTTTCATTCACTAATGAAAGTCAAACACATGTTTGTTGCCACTGTTTTATTGTGTGCATAGGCCTGTCGCGATTTAGCAAATAATTGAGTTATCGTACGATAAATAAAAATGAACTCAATAAATTGCCATTTACATGAGGATGTGACTAGCAGTTTGAAAGGATGTACTTGAATTATTATTATATATTATCATTATGTCAGTGGTCTAAAATGGTCATACAACGGTGCCGACAATATTATCGTTTATCGCAATAATTTCCGGGAAAATGTATCCAACAAAATAAATTATCGTGAGAGGCCTATACATGAAACACACATACACAAATAAATCTACAGACTTACTCCAAACTGCCAAATATATTAATTAACATACTCTCTCATATACTCTTTGGCCTAGTAATAAGCAGCAGACTTTTACTTTTTTATAATTTCTACTGGATCTTAGATCTGCGCATGCGCAATACGGGTTAGGGATTGACCAACCGGCTCCTACTGCTCTGCTGTCTGTTAACGTTGTTAAGAGTGGTGGGGGCGGGGAGGGAGGGAGTGGATCGACAGCTTGAGCAGCTGTCAAATCAACATTGTAAATAACCAACCAGAAACAATCGCTCGTTCATCTTGTTTTTGGCGTGAGAATAGTTTGGGCAGCGTGAGAGCGTGAGATTGAGAGTGAAAGCGTGTGTCACACGCCAGATGCGTGATAGTTGGCAACCCTGATTTTGCACATCCTCCTATTAATATATTTTGTAATCTTAAAAACAAAGACGGTTATGTTGTAAATACAGCCTATCTACCAATTGGATCAAATATAAAAGTCAGCCAAATTAGTGTTGATACTGCAAGGAGACGTATTGTGTGAAAAGAAATGTAAGATGTTGTTTAATTGCTTATATATTTATGTTCCACGTCACGTTGTCAGTTCCTCCTGTTTGTCTAGAAGTCTTCTCAGCAGGGCTCTATAAATAGAGAACTACGGCAGATATGTAATATTTAATGCAGCCGAACCGTGTATTACAATGCCGTTATGTGATGACTTTCAAAGAGAAAAGCAAGCACACTCGGAATAAAGTATTATTTTCTTTCTTTTTTGGATTTCATATCGCATTAACACCAAATCCCAGCGTGCATTGCGGCTAAACCATCCAATCATCGAGCTGAGGATCTTGCCTATGTCTGTTTCCGGTTTCGTTTATGACGGATGTATTTTGTTATACACACATTCCTTCACATTTAAATTTGAATTTACATTAAAGTATTTCCTGAGGCCTTCTAACATGTTTTTAAATATAACTGCGGTTGTAGTTGAAGAGTTTGTAAATTAACATCAACCGAAGCTGTTGCCTGGCAACGCAATCGCACAACGTCAAGTCCGTTAATTCCACATCCACACGCATGGATTAACATAGATTTAATACATTAATGTAGCCTTTGTTTCTGCTAAAAGAGGTGTCGACCAGCTGGGGCAACAAGAACATTGGTGTAATCGAGTGTGACTATTACAAAATAAATTATTATTATATTAATATTGACAATAACAACCGACCGTCGGGGTAGCATTTGCTTGGCATTTCCGGGTATTTCTCCACTGGTTAACATGGGTTAACAATACCTTGTAACTGTCACGTTTGAAGGGACGAAATTGTGACATCTTCACATCTCCCAGCATGGGGACAGGACATGGAGATGGCAGGACCCCCAGCGGAACCGCCAATGGACCAGGACATTGGGTAGGGACTTGAGAGGGGACTCGAGAGGGGATTTGAAAGGGGACTTGAGAGGGAACTCGAGAGGAGACTTGATAGGTGACTTGAGAGGGAACTCGAGAGATGACTTGAAAGAGGACTCCAGAGCGAACTTGAGAGGAGACTCGAGAGAGGACCTGAGAAGGAACTTGAGAGGGGACAAGAGAGGAGACTCCAGAGGAGACTTGAGAGGGAACTCGAGAAGAGACTCGAGAGGGGACCTGAGAAGGAACTTGAGAGGGCATTCGAGAGATGACTCGAGAGGGAACTTGAGAGGGAACTCGAGAGGAGGCTCGAGAAGGGACCTGAGAAGGAACTTGAGAGGGGACTCGAGAGGGAACTCAAGAGGGGACTTGAGAGGGGACTCGAGAAGACACTCGAGAGGGGACTCGAGAAGTGACTTGAAAGGGGACTCGAGAGAGGACTCGAGAGGGAACTCGAGAGGAGACTTGAGAGATCACTTGAGACGGGACTCGAGAGGGGACTCGAGAAGAGACTTGAGAGGGGACTTGTGTCGGTCGGTACGCCGACAGGACATGGGGAGCTGGAGTCGGCCGGAACGCCGACAGGACACGGGGAGCTGGAGTGGGCCGGACCACCGACAGGACACGAGGGGCTGGAGTGGGCCGAACCACTGACATGACACGGGGGGGCGGAACTGGCGCCGGAACCATGGCTGCTGGGGCCAGGACTGAGGCTGGAACCATGGCTGCTGGGGCCGGAACCATGGCTGCTGGGGCACGGGCTGGAATTCTGGCCCTGCGTCTCCTAGAGGCCCTTTGGAGACTCCGTGGACCTCTACCAGGATAGTAGTCGGATCCCAGGAAAGGGTTAGAGGCTTGAGAAAAGTTTCCAGGACTACTGGTAAAAATGTGTAGCCACTCAGGCAACAAACTCCTGAGCCAGGGCTTGTGAGCAACCTCCTGGCGTGCCTCCTTCAAAGCAGCCACTCTACCCCGTATAGATGAGGCGTCATACCACGTATAAAAAATGTACTCCAGAGAGTACCCAAGATGTTCCGCCTGTAGCATCAAAAAAGCTGAATCTGCTAGTCCAAAGCTGGTCGGTTCATTCTGTCAGGGTGCGTGGAAAGGATCGCGGAAAAAGGTAGGACCCAAATGCAGACTACAAATGTGAAAAAAGGTTTAGAAACAAAAAGCGAGCTTTAATGCAAAGCTGATAAAAAAAACATGGCATGAATCAAACGGTAGCTCAGGAAAACAATAACACAAAAACTGACCGTGAAGAACATGGAGGAAGACCGGAGAGAAAAACATGAGACGTGACGTGAAGGGAGGACAAACACATAATGAACCGATAGGGGAACAAAGGAAGAGACAAGACTAAATACAGGGAGGGGTAATCAAGGAACAAGAAACAGCTGGGTAAAGGAGGGAGAAACACAAGGGCAACAGGTTAACACAATCAGACAATTAGACACACCAGGGAAACTAACAACAGGGAGGAAAACACAGGGAGAAGGATCAGACAAGAAACAAGGAGGAAAACATGAAACAGGGAGAACAGAACAGCAAAAATAAACCCAAACCTACTGTAGACATACTGTAGTGGACATTTTTATTATATCCTTATATGCTTAAACCAAATGCTTCTCAACACATTGTAAAACACCTATATCATTTCCTGAGATGTGCTGTTTTCTTCTTATACTCCACTGTGGGTTTATTCCCAAGCACTTCAAGGCCACACTTCTGATTTGGCTACTAGGTTGAGACTCACACAAAGTCACACAAGAACCATTATACTATCTACAGCTCAAGGACAGGTGTCTAATAACAATATGACCGTGTGAAGACAGATTTTTGAACTTCCCACTCTTTCTTGTATATAAGCTTTGCTATTTTTTATATCTGGGCACACTCACGCAGACTATGCTATACTCTGTGAGACCTGTGTCTATTTTATTGTATCTCATGTATTTGAAGCTTCAAATAAATAACCAGAAAGACAACTCTGTCTGATTCACCATTTATTTGTATTGATCACTCTGACTTGTACTCTCCACAGTGTTGGGTCTCAGATTTCCATTACAATTGGCGTTGTCGGCAGGATCTCTGCAAGTTCGATTGGGGACACCTACGGACGCTGGTGGTGGCCGGCTCCAGGATCCTCGGATCCTCCTCTACCTCGACAGAAACCGTACGGGACGAGAGGACCAGCGCCGGGGACGGAACCGATTGACTTCACGAGATCCAACGAACTCAAAAGGCTTTCAATACTCGGTGAGATGTACAGTGTCTAAATTGTTTAAAGTTAAACGTAATTAAACTCCATGACATTTATGAGAGGGACTGCTCGAAAGTAGGATATTTGGGATATCCGTCGTGATTTGGGATTACGATTAGTTTTTGTGTGATTTGTACTGTGAAACAAATATCACATCAACGACGGATAAAAGAATAGTGTTTTGGTAACACGGGGTGTTTTGGTAACACTTAAAGACTTTGTTTTGGGAGCAAAGCAGGTGTTTTGGTAACACTTAAAGACTTTGTTTTGGGAGCAAAGCAGGTAGGGGGCTTGTACACCCTCCTGAGGGTCCGATTGTGGATGTCATGCAAGCAGAAATGGTGAAAACAGTCTGTCTAAATTAAATATCTGGACGGAAATGTTCGGATTTCCAAAGGGAGGGTTTTTGAGTAAATTAAAAATCAAGAACCTAAAGAATAAATTACAAGAACATGAAGATGGAATGAAGGGTAAAAATAAAGTTAAAATAAAAGACTTATAGAAAACTGGACACTCACAGAAAGTGTTTATAATACTGGGGAGTAAAAGAAGGCAGTTGGCCTTGGGCATTAAAGAAAATATTAAGGTTGAAGATGAATGTGAATAAAAGAAGGAACATAAATTATTTCCAAAACCATGTAAACCCCAGACATCTCGGTGTCCTTCCATTGCAGGTCTGAATGACCTCTCCTCGACTGGGTATCCTTTCCCTCCCCCGGGGTACAACCCTGGCAATCCGGCTGGCCCACCTCAACCACCTCCACCGCCACTACAAGCCCCAGCCATGCAGTCCGTCAACTCCAAGCTCGCCACCCCCATCAGCCCCAAGTAGATGGGGACAACAGCGGGATAAACAAACCCGATGCCCAAGCAGGTATTTGGGGGACACACCTCAGTAATGCCTTTCTCAACGGACTCACAGACACAGCGCAAGCTATGCAGAATGCTGGCCGCTCACAATACCAAGGGAGAGGCAGAAGAGGTTTTCCGAGGCAGAAGACGAGAAGCAAGACCTTCATTTGACGAAAGATGTTTCAAGTGTGGCAGTGTTGAACATTGGATTATGGGACTGCTCACAGAACACTGGCAGAGGGGGACAGCAATGACGGTGCCATCATTCACAATCAGACTGACCTACACCAGATGGGGAGGAAGGGGCCCGATCGAGCGAGACGGAAATTCAGCCAGCAGCATCTAACCAGGGAAGTGACACACACACAAACACATCATGCTATTGAGTAATTGGAAAATGTCTGTGGTTAAAGAGGGTATATATATATATTTGAAATATGACAGTGAAACAGCATTTAAGAAATGTCCCACACTAACTTTAGCTATCATAGGTGTTGATGTTCCATTTTTTGGTTGATTCTGGGGCTACACATTCTGTGGTAAAAAGGGCAGATTTGCCTGATTGCAAATGTAGTGGTAGATGTATTCACTCAATAGGAGCGGCTGGGGTAACTGTAAAGGAGAAGTTGTTGTATCACTTCAGAGTGGAGATAACGGTGATGATAGTCATCCATTTCCCACATCAGTCATAAACAGTTTATTTTTATCATCTGTCTGCCTAATACATTTACTGGGCAGAGATCTGATTATCCGGTTCGGCTTAGACCTCATTTTTCCACAAATGAGGGTCTTAAAGTCCGGCAGCCATCTCCTACGATTGTTCAAAAACTGGCATTTGATGATAAAGAACTGGTGAATGTGTATCAAATGGCTGCTGACATATCCTGATTCTCAGGCTTTGTTGCGTTTGACTGATCAACGTGTTTTTCCACCTGCTGTGTTCATGGAGGCTTCTCATTTGCATTGTACTGCTAACGTTGTTGATGATCCGTGTAAATGCTATGATGAGAGTTTTTCTGTTAGAATGTGTGAATGATGAGCTCATGTTTAAAACTATGTATTGGAGTTTGCTGCGCAGAGCTGGTTCCTGTTGCACTCACACAACACAAACTGTGTCAAATCCCAGGGGCGGTCTACACATTTCACTAGCCCCACTGATAGATAGAGGGATTTGGGTCCAATCGTTAAAGATTGGGAGTCAGTCACTGATTGGGCACCTACACACACAGAATATGTCATGTACTCTATGTCACAGACGTGGATAAGATGAAAATGTGCACGAACGTAGCCGTTCTGCGCACATTGCTGTTGGTTGAGGATGATTGTAAAGGAATATTTTAGTCTGATGCTTAGCTGACCTGAGAAACTTCACATAAGGGACTACTCTTTCTCTGTGTGGGGGGAAGGGTTTACTACCCGCTCAGACAGAGTTTCTTTGTCTGTTCATCTGTAATCGATTAGGGGAAAAGGCGGGCTGTTTAGACCCCTCCTTTAAAAGATATATAGAGATGTTTCTGTCTTTTGTGTTTAGAGTTAATTTTGGCAGCTTGCATTGAACAGTGCGAGTTGCTTTGTTAATCCTCCGGCCGTTTGTCTCTCAATACATATCAGTGTATTGACAGGCGAATCCAGTTTCCCTCATTTCATGATTGGCTCAACATTGCTGCAAAGAAGTTTTTACTTCACAATGATGAGGTAATTCTCATATCTCTGAGCTTCCTGCCGCGCTTTAAGATGTGCCATACTCACTCTGGGCAGCTCACAGATATGACGTAGAGTTTAATGTCCACGTTCCGTCCAAATCAACCCCCGTACCCATTGAAACGTGAAGCTGTTGATGGCATTCGGCCAGTGTTTACCTCTCTGCTTAAACAAGGGGTCATTACTCCGTGTAACGATTCCGGTACGCACTCCAGTGTTTCCTGTCAAAAAGATCAGAATCAAACCTCCTGACGAGTGGAGCTTTGTCCAGGATTTACGAGCTGTAAATGCAGCTGTGCATGCACGCTCGTCCCGAATCCTTATCTGATTATTTCCCAAGTTCCAGCCTCTGCAACATTTTTTACTGTCATAAGATCTCTCAAATGCATTTTTCAGTGTTCCTGTACACAAAGACAGTCAATTTTGTTCACATTTGAATATAATGGTAAACCTTACACATTCTCCTACTCCTACAACCAGGCATTGTGTACAAGGTTGGCCTCTCTCCAAGTTTCTAAAGGCACTGCTCTCATCCAGTAGTTTGATGACCTCATGATTTGCGCACCCACAGCAGAACAGTGTGGAGCTGATACCATTTCCTTGTTAAAATACCTCGCAGCCGAAGGCCAGAAGGCCAGTTTGTCAAAACTCCAATATGTACAAAGAACAGTTACATTTTTGGGTCATGTCATTTCAGGAGAGGGAAAAACGCTTTCAGATAAGCGTATTGCATCATTGGCTGCTCTGCCAAAACCTGTCACTAAGCGACAGATGATGTCATTCTTGCGTATGTGTTCATAACACATGGCTGTTGTTATGCTTGCTGTGATGTTACATTAGTCCGTTCTCTGCTTGTAATTATGCCGTTACAAGATTTCAAGTTTTATTTATCATCTGAATTTGCCGAAACAAGTTTAATATTCTGAAAGCCAATACTTTGTTTATTCGAAAACAGATGAAAACAAACTGTCTTTTATACAAAATGGAAGTATTATACAAGTAAAACTACATGTTGCTTTAATCCCATGTAATTGTAGAATGAACACAGTCTTCCTTTGTATAAGTCAGGTGTCTTGAGTAGTCAAAATTACCTACAAATCATTGTACACATTTGTAAATATTATTTTCCACTTGTTACCATTGTGAGTCTATTTTTATGCAGAGCTGCGTGATTTTGTAGCTACAATTCAGACTAATACACTACCAGAGGTGGAATAAGTACTCAGATATTGTACTTGAGTAAAAGTACAGGTACTCAGATCTTGTACTTGAGTAAAAGTACAAGTACTCAGATCTTGTACTTGAGTAAAAGTACAAGTACCAGAGTGTTACAGTAAAAGTCCTGCATTCAAAATGTTCCTCAAGAAGAAGTAGAAAAGTATTATCAAAATATAATACAGTAAAAGTATTCGTTGTGCAGATTGGTCCATTTCAGAATAATATATATGATATGTTTTATAATGATTGACCATGAAAGTGTTCTCAAAGCTGGTAAAGGTGCAGCTAGTTTGAATGACTTTGTATACTGCAGGGTAGCTGGTGGATTTAATATAGGTGGAACTAAAATCTGATTTAACACTTGATTAGATTTCACATCATTCATCCACATCTGTGAAGTAACTGAAGGTATTAAATACATGTAGTGGAGGAAAAGTACACCATGTACCTCTGACTTATGTTCACTGCCAACCTAAAAGTACCTCAAAAATAGTAATCAATGATGTATTGAAAAGTTATTTGGCTGATTGTTTTTATATCGGCTCAGCCAGGTCATATGGGAGGCCCAGTCTACGTACACTCTAAAAACAAATGCCTTGGCTTAACAAAGAAAATCAAGGCAATAGGTTGCATCGATGGTTATTGATTTAAGACAACTTCTAATGACATTTTGTTAAAGCAACAAAGTTATTTGAGTTAGGGGAGAAGGCTTTTCCTCTAAAATCAGAGGTGTTTTTAATTACCACTTACTTAATAATTGGTAGCATAAACACAAGTTTTTAAGTTGATTACTCCAAAAGTTCCAACTTGTTTTACCGTATGATTTAAATGTAATCTTAAATTGTATGTACTTAATTACCACATGTTGAACATGAACACATGTTTTTAAGTTGACAGCCATTTGTAAATTAAGTTGCTCCAAATAATATTGTATTCAATAGGGTTTTTCTCTTAGCTTTTCCATGTTTTGCCTTTAAAGAAAGAAATTAATTGATTCCACAACAAAAATATTAGGCAATTCACTTTTTATTTTTGAACTGCAGTTGTTTATTTCAACACATGATGTTTCAATCAGGAGAGTTTGAATTTCAAGTTGTATTTGAATGACAAAAGATGACACTCACCTTAATGTCCTTTGTATATTTCTATTTGTCTTAACTGTGGGAAATTGTCCAGGCATCTTAAGTGGGAGTGGACTTGAAATCCTTAACTTAAGGTGTAGAACAATTAAGTTATCAAGCCAATTGCATTACTTACTTCAACTTGAATTTAGTTTGAAATCAATTAACGCAGAAATCAGAGTTCAAATGACACAATATTAAGTTGATGTAATTACCAACATTATTACGTCAACACAACTTATAAATTAATGTTTGCAACTTAAAATGTTTATCTAAAATCAATTAACTCACATTTTTATCTTGCAACCAGTGCATTTAATTAAGTGGAGGTGAAAGGTCGCCTGAATTCGTTTTTAGACGTACAGATCACTCATTTTGAAATATTAAACTTAGTTTTCTTTTCTTTAATTTTTCATCCTTGTGTAGAATGCTATCACGAAACACACATTTGGTTGTTTATAGCATAAAGAACATCTGAGTGAGTTAATGTGAGGTAGGGAAATAATCATTTGAGTATGTGCATATAAATATGTAATTTACAACAGCTGTAAGATACTTGAAAAGCTTGAAAATGCACCTTGAAAATGCTTGAAAAGTGCTTGAATTTGACTTTGGAAAAGGTGTAAGAACCCTCTTATGCCTTTGCCTGAAGACGGTGACGAACACGACTGTGTTGCCGAACTTCTCATGGTGTGCACACCTAGACCGGACTTAAAAGACGTTCCTCTGACCAACGCTGACCTCATTTTGTATGTTGATGGGTCTGCCTTTCGCGACCAAGGGGGCACTAATCAGGTGGGTTTATCTGTTGTTTCAGATTCTGCTGTACTCCGTTCCGGACCAATCCCATGTCACCTCTCAGCACAAGCAGCAGAGCACTAACTGAAGCCTGAACGTGCACTGCACGTTTGCAGAAGGCAAAACCGTGACTATTTACACTGACTCACGCTATGCTTTTGGGGTAGTACACGATTTTGGGGCTATTTGGAAGTGTAGACAATTTCTGAAATCTGATGACAAACCAGTACTTAACCATGTACTGGTTGCAGGCTTACTAGACGCCATTCTGCTCCCATCTGAAGTTGCAGTCTGTAAATGTGCCGTACACGCAAGCAGTACAGACCCAGTTTCCCTAAGAAATTGGGTCCGCTAATTTATCTGCTGACTTAGCCACAAAGGCAGCTGCTCTGATTCCTCTCGCACCTCACGCACAATCATTTGTTAAAATCCCTGTCTCCTCCTTCACTGACAAAATGTCGTCACTGACTTCCATGCAGCAGCTCGCTACACCAGTTGAGAAAGCTCAGTGGAAGGCTGCTGGGGCTGTTTTTGACCCAACCTCCAGCATCTGGGTTGGTCCAAATTCCAATCCATGTCTCCCAAGACATTTCTTCCCTCATCTTGCTAAGTTGACACATGGGTTGGATCATGTGTCAAAAGGGGGGATGTTAGAGTCTATCAATCAGGAGTGGTTCACAAGGGGGTTCACAGTAACAGCTCAAAAACACTGTGAAGCATGCCTAATTTTCATTATGCAAATTCTGGTAGACCAGTAAAGGTTACAGGACCCGGAGCACATCCACCTCCCACCAGGCCATTTGAGCACCTAATGCTGGATTTCATTGAGCTTAGCCCATCAGAGGGTAAGAAGCACTGTCTGGTGGGGGTTGACATGTGGTCCAAATGGGTTGAAGCTTTCCCAGTAAAAGCACAGACAGCAAATGCTGTGGCAAAGGCACTACTGAGGGAAATCATTCCTAGATGGGGACTACCAGACAAAAATGTTTCTAGCGACAACCTTTCAATTAGAACAACGGTTCACATTTTGCTAATGAGGCCATTGCACAGAAAGGAGAATACCTGGGCATGGACATCAGAAAGCATTGTGCGTACCATCCACAGAGTGGGGGTGGGGTGGAAAGAGAGAACGGCACAATAAAAAACAAACTAGCAAAATGCTGTGCAGACACAGGTCTGTCATGGACACAAGCTCTGCCCATTGTGCTGATGTACATGCGGATGCGGAAAAGAACACGGAGTCAACTCAGCCCATTTGAAATCCTTTTTGGGGCTCCTCCACAGATTGGACTCAAGGCTCCAGGATGTCCTCTTCCCTCCACAACTTTGTGTGAGGATGCTATGTTGTCATATTGTGTTAACCTGCCATCCACTTTAGCGACTGCCACTGGTCCACTTCACCATCTCCAACCCGGCAACTTCGTGCTGGTCAAGGATTTCCGGAGAAAGAGCTGGAAATCCAATCGTTGGCAATGTCCCTACCTGGTGCTTCTCGTCACCCAGACAGCGGTCAAGGTTGCCGAGAGAGCCACGTGGGTCCACGCCAGCCACTGCAAGGTCGTAGTCACAGGAAAGGAGAAACGGAAGAAGTAGACGACAACAAGTGACGTGTCCTAGTCACCAACGGAAGACGACAACAAGTGACGTGTCCCTAGTCACCAACGGAAGACGACAACAAGTGACGTGTCCTAGTCACCAACGGAAGACGACAACAAGTGACGTGTCCAAGTCACCACCAGCACCACACTTGCACTACATACACCAAAACACACTACACACAAGGTGTCACGAGCGAGTGCCAGCTGAGCGGTTCCATATGCCTCTGGTTCCTCGTTTGTGTTACCGGTGTGCGGAGTCTGACTGTCCGTGTCACAAAATCGACCGAGGGAATACACACACACACCCCATGGAGCATTCCCACCTCGTGATGAGGGCTCGCCTGGCAATACGACAATGCAACCGTGTGCAATGTACGGATACTACTGAAGAGCCTGGACAATCATAGAATGGTTCCTCTGCATATTTGCCCTGGCGATCATTTTCGGCCTATTAATCAGTTGTACCTGTTTGATTATCCCAATACTGAAGAAGTGCATTTCCAGCCTGGTATCCTCAGCTTTCGTTCAGTATGCTGCTATTTCATTACACGACAATCCTTTGCACCACAGTGAGATAGACCAGCTAGAATCAGAAGAGTCTGATTCCGACACTACAATATAATCAATATAATCATGTGAATCGAGTGTACCCTCCTCTTATGCTTACATTATATTGTCTGTCCTCCACAAAAACAGCCAGTTTTCTATGATATATTTGTGATGTGTTTACTTAAACCAGCGATGGAGTGTATTCATTGATGTGTTATATCAGTCTATCCTGTCATTTGTTTTTTTTATTGATCAAGTATGATCAAAAGGGGAGAATGTAGTGGACATTTTTATTATATCCTTATATGCTTAAACCAAATGCTTCTCAACACATTGTAAAACACCTATATCATTTCCTGAGATGTGCTGTTTTCTTCTTATCTACACTGTGGGTTTATTCTCAAGCACTTCAAGGCCACACTTCAAGGCCACAGAGCTGATTTGGCTACTAGGTTGAGACTCACACAAAGTCACACAAGAACCGTTATACTATCTACAGCTCAAGGACATGTGTCTAATAACAATATGACCGTGTGAAGACAGATGTCTGAACTTCCCACTCTTTCTTGTATATAAGCTTTGCTATTTTTTATATCTGGGCACACTCACGCAGACTATGCTATACTCTGTGAGACCTGTGTCTATTTTATTGTATCTCATGTATTTGAAGCTTCAAATAAATAACCAGAAAGACAACTCTGTCTGATTCCACCATGTATTTGTTTTGATCACTCTGACTTGTACTCTCCACAGTTTTGGGTCTCAGATTTCCATAAAAATACAAAACAAAAAAAGTGACATAACAAAAATCGTGACATTATCCAAGTGCGGCCCCGACTTCTCCACGGTTACAACCGGATTGGGAGGAAGTGGGGATGCAGTGGATGTTAGCCAAAAACCGGTCAGGGACGGTGTGGTGGGTCGATGTTGTTGGACGACAGGGCGTGTATGCATCGGGGCTCCGCCCACTGTATCCATAGAGTCCAGTAGAGGGTGGAGCCTGTGTGAAATATAACGGGGGGTTACGTATTGTAACCCTAGTTATATAAGCACAGGTGGAGCCCTCTACCTGGGGGCCCTGTCTTTCCTAGTCCGCTCGCTGAAGAGTGTGTAGGATAGTGGGCCGGGGGTGTAGCCGCCTTATATACTGTGGGCCTGTGCGCGCATTCAGGTAGGCTCGCCCCGATTGGCTGGCTATGTTTACGTAACTCAGTAGGTGAAAGCACGCACAGCATGATAGAGAGTAGTACCCATAGAGTCCAGTAGAGGGCTCTGCCTGTGCTTATATAACTAGGGTTACAATACGTAACCCCCCGTTTTGCACTGCACATTTCTTCAAAACAGGGTTGCAGGCTCAGTGACGGCGCCAGAGATTTCATTTGGTTGGTGCTGTGGGGTAGCTTGACGTTTCATAGAGGGTGCTCAAACATTTAGGTTTTCCCATTAATGTACCGGTCGCTACAGTGGAATTTTCTACTGCAACAATCCCAACGCAAATACACAGTGTACCCGCCACTGTTACAATGAAGGCTCAATAATCAGCTCACGGCATATAGGTGTAAGCAGGGATAAAGCGGTATTTTTATAGGTGGTGTGTGGACCTCACATCCTCTAGGGGGGTCCGAGGGCATGCTCCCCCACGAAGATTTGTTTTTTAAATATTGAAGTTAAAGGCATCAATCTGGTGCACTTTGAGATCAAAATTAAGAGATATATGGATATATCTCTCAACACCCATATGACACAGAACTGTAAACAGATTTACCAATTCTTTATGGATATTTTACAAATCACTCCCCTTTTAAACTTTTTTTTTTTTTTACTGTCATATAGTACTGTTTTTCGTTTATTCTCTTATTTTTCTATAACTATAATGATCATATAAACTTGTGCCTCGGAAATAATTGTTTACATTAATCGTGACCAAAACGTTTGAGACCCGACCACTGAGATAACTTAGCCTAAAGTTAACTATCTAAACACTGAGAGAGTCCTTTATCTCACTGAGCAGTAGTTCTCAGCCTCTCAGTCTGTTAGGAGAGAGCTCCCCTCCATCTTTGTTGTAGAAACATCTTCTTCTTATATCCGTTAGCGCAGCTAGCACCAGGTGCTAATAACAACAGCGCCGGTACCTCGCTCCCACGCTCACTCGCACTTTGGCTGTGAGCTGCGGGCTTACAGCGCCCATCGTACAGGGCAAATGAAAAGTGTAACCGGGGTGAAAAGGGTGTTACCTTTACTTAATTATGAATGTTACATCAAGGCCGAAAATTAGGATGAGCACCAACGGTCAAAAATGTTTCCCCCCGCCAGATCTGGCGCCCTAGGTGAACATATAATGCCAATGCTAAGGACCGGCCCTGAGTGAGACTGTGTTGTATTTGAAGTCTCATTCCCTTGCCACACATTAAAGGTAGGGTAGTTAATTCCCTTCAGAAACACCTTTTGTTACAGTATATTCCACGGAATGCTCTTAAAATCCCGATAGCAATGAATACATTAAATCCTTTGACAATAAATACATAAAAAAATGTCATTTGTGGAAGCCGTGGTGCTGTAAAAAGCAAGACCAATCATTTGAGCCGGCCCGGCAAAAATAACTGGATGGCCTACCTGCCTGTCAGCCTTCCATCTCGTGCACAAACTTATCTCGTCCCCTCATTGGTCATGTGCGCATTTGTGTGTGTTGGAGGAGGGGCTCTGTAAGGAAGTCTGAAGGAAGAGGCAGATTTTTTTCGGCTGCATACTTTCAAATTCTAGCGCACTCAAGCCTGTTTCTCCATTCTTACCTACCCTACCTTTAAATGGAAATTACATACATTCACTCTCAACAGGCACTCCTGTACATTAAGTTTAATTACAACCAATTTGCAACAACAAACAAGCGTTTTATTGGCTAAACGGGGGGTAGTGGTGGTCTAAATAGATAGTGAGGTGGGCTGAAGATCGGAAGGTTGTGAGTTCAAATCCCGACTAGAACACCACCACTAGTGTGCCCTTGAGTAAGGCACTTAGTTACTCCAGGGAGAATGTCCCTGTAATTGGTAATTGTAAGTCGCTTTGGATAAAAGCGTCAGCTAAATGAAATGTAACCCAACCAGACAAGGGATGTTTACAATATACCAGTCCAAACAATACAATATGTACAATTCTGTAAATCTGGATAACAGCATGTACAGTGAACGTTGAGAACACACACAAAGATAATCCACCTGCTATCGGTATGGATTCCGGGGAGAAAAGCTCTCCCCTAGAGAGAACTCGACTGCAGAATGAGGGAGGTATTTATAGGACTGAGCACACTGGGCCCAGGTGTAGCTCATCCACCTAGAGAGCATCCATACAGCTCCTGCTAAACACAAGCAAAGAGTAACAGGGACACCAAGCACCCTGGTGAACGGGTAGTCAATAAAAACAAAGTACCACTTTGTGGACTGGAGAAAACATGGCACATTACTTACTCCAGCAATTAAAATCCTTTGGTAGTAGAAAGGCATAATGTCTTCTTGCCAAATGAGCATGAGGTTCACCAAATGAACTCAGCATAAAAGATGGACGTAGTCTCCTTGAAGTCACCCATAGTTTTCTGAAATGTTAAGTTCAATGTAGGAACTCCGACCGCTGCCCTCTTGGCAATGATGCCAACTTCAATCTATAAATGTATGAAGGAACATTGGTGTCTTTATCTCTTCTTTCTCTGTGATTGCAGCTGTGTTGCTGCTATGTTTTAATCACAAATAAGCTATGAGCTTGATTTTAATTTTTTTAGCGTTAACATGCAGCTCTACCGCTATAGGCGTAATCGTACCGATATTTGAGAAGCACCGGTGTACAGTGGTGTAGGCTTTAGCTAAATGAAGCGTAGCGCAAGTTCAAGCAGGAAGACCAAGCTCTTCATTCATATTACACGTCACTTCTTTACCCTCTCCTCCCTCATTAAGTGATCGGGGGCATCACTCCCCAGCTAACCAATCACTCCTCTCTCCATTCTCACAAGCCTATCGTTGCACCCGCTAATCCCTTTACATCTGCTCTTCCCTCTTGTCAGCTGTCATTTCAGGTGACAATACGCAACAGCAGCAGGGCTTCGTACCAGCTCCAGGCATATATTCATCAGCTCCGCAGTCTCGAGGATTAAGCTACAGGCGGCGTTCCCCAGTCGGCTAGCGGTTCCAGCCGGCCACCCCGCAAACCCGGACGCGGGAGGAAAAGACAAGGATATCGGGCTCCACGGAGGTTCCTCCGGCTAATGGAAATGGGCTACTTCACGCAAACAACTGACGCACGCCTTCAGTCTCTCGAGAGGGCATCACTGGCATCAGGGCCGCTCAAATGCGGCACTTCCGGCCTTCATCGCATGCAAAGCTTTACCCATTTCTGGCTTCAACCACAACCCCCCTTGCAGGCAGGCAGGGCTTAAACTACACCCCATTGAAGCTACTTCTCCTCCCGGCTCAGTAGCCAGTACTGGACACTAAGTGCGTCATAGGCGGCTAGCAGGTTCATTGCACAGCCCAGGCTCTCGCCTCTTTTCCCTGCGCCTCACCCCTAAAACAGGCATCAGGGTAGCGCTGGCAAGAGGCAGTTTGCAACAAATTCACGAGATGTTCGTTATGCATTACTGCTTTAGTTCAGTGTTAAGGTGAGGTCCAGGCAGTGTCGGGTGTAACGTGTTACAGTATGGAGTTTCAGTACACGTATTACTTTGCCGTACGAAGTAACGTAACGCATTACTAATGCAGTTCGGGTAACTACTACCCATTACAATGCTCAGTAAGTAACGCAGTTTCAAGCTTCAACACAGTCACGGATGCTGCCCCATCCGTGGTTTTGGGGGGTTTCTTTCAGGGAGAAAGAGAAGTTCATGTAAGATGATAGAAGACAGTCTAATCACCCAATCAAGCACATCAGCACCGTGGTGTAAATAAACTGCTAATTAAGCTAGTCCTATATCATGGGTCATGTTTCAGCATTTACCTAAGCATATATCATCTTATGCTGCGCATATTGCATTTCATTTATATTTTGGTTTCATGCTCACTTAGTTTACGATAAGCCAGGTTATGATATTCATGCATCACTGTACTCAAGCTAACAGCTGCATTACATTGTCTACATCTCCCTCTTCGCCCGGACATCGGCTCGCGCCGGCAATCCAAGATCTCTCCAGTTTACCTATGGTAAACATGCATATAACTGATGGTGGTGTCTTAATAGCATTTCAGGGCTTCGTTCAGGATAGGTGCAGCAACCCTGCCGCCAATCAAGGTATTTCTTCCTCATCTCTACAACAACTTGGACGGTGGTCCTCCTCTGCCTTCACATCCTACATTCGCCCGGACATCAGCACCGTGCGGCCATCCGAAGATCTCTCTAACCTGGTATTTATGCATTTTAGTGGTAGTGTTCATTGTGTTAATGTTTAACCCTGCATCGCAGGTCATCGACCATCGTGTCGGCAATGTTTAGTGGTAGTGTTCACGTAAGCCCGGCACTGATTCCGGCCGTCGACCTCCGGGTCAGCATCTTATGATGTACAGTAAGCCCGGCAGTGATTCCGGCAGTTTGTTTAGTGGTAGTGTTCACGTAAGCCCGGCGCTGATTCCAGCCGTCGACCGTCAGGTCAGCATCTTATGATGCACAGTAAGCCCGGCAGCGATTCCGGCCGTCGTTTAGTGGTAGTACGTAAGCCCGGCACTGATTCCGCCGTCGACTCTCGGGTCAAGCATCTTTATGATGTACAGTAAGCCCGGCAGCGATTCCGGACGTTATTTAGTGGTAGTACGTAAGCCCTGCACTGATTCCGGCCATCGGCTCTCGGGTCAAGCATCTTATGATGTACAGTAAGCCCGGCAGTGATTCCGGCCGTTGTTTAGTGGTAGTGTTCTCGTAAGTCCGGCGCTGATTCCGGCCGTCGACTCTCGGGTCAAGCATCTTTATGATGTACAGTAAGCCCGGCAGCGATTCCGGCCGTTGTTTAGTGGTAGTATGTAAGCCCTGCACTGATTCCGGCCGTCGGCTCTCGGGTCAAGCATCTTATGATGTACAGTAAGCCCGGCAGTGATTCCGGCCGTTGTTTAGTGGTAGTGTTCTCGTAAGTCCGGCGCTGATTCCGGCCATCGACTCTCGGGTCAAGCATCTATGATGTACAGTAAACCCGGCTGTGATTCCGGCCGATTGTTTAATCCACATGTTAATCTCTCATTTCATCCACAGATCACCGCAGTCAGCCCACAAGGTAAGCAACTCATTACAGCTCAGTATGTCATACTTCACTTCTTTGGGGGTTTCTTCGGAGCGGTTCTTCCCCTCCTGAATGATAATCCTGCAAACCGGGGCCTAATCGCCAAACACCATTCCATTCTCCTGTCTCAATTCTGGCAATCATTATTTCATTCATATGACGTGTCCCAGTAATAAATATGTATTTCATACATCAACGTCTCTCCTGATTGAATTGTGTTCATTCATCCAAATAGTTCAGATTCAATGGCTCAGTCAATGGCTCATACAGTATGGTCAAGTTGTACCTCTTATAAAAGACACAAACAAAGAAAAGTACAAATATATATATATATATACAGAAATATAGTTTTCTAAACTGTTAACCCTTTTAATCTTTTCTTTTGATACAATAAATGTTTCCATTTGTCTCTGTCGATTGCTATGGATGGTCTTTTTCAGCCTTAAGTTATTGTACAAGTTGTATTCCATCGTTTTCTCTCACACTGTGACATTTAAATGTCTTAAATAACTCCCTACCTGATTTTGATATGTTTCCAGCATTTCAGAACAGTTGACCTCAGGTTTGGTGCTGGATTAAACCCCCCTTCTAAAGTTAATTTTCAGATTGAGAAGTGTTACGGTTATCTAAGAGGACCCAAATGCAGGACACGGCAGAGTGTTACAAAGGTTTTATTTTGAGGAGAAGGAGCGTGGAGAGTAATCCGGTTGCTGGCGGCTGTTGAGGTGGAGGAGCGTGGAGAGTAATCCGGTTGCTAGCGGCTGTTGAGGTGGAGGAGCGTGGAGAGTAATCCGGCTGGAGAGTAATCCTGGAGCACAAGAAGAACAGGTAAGAAGAACATTCAAGTGTAGCAGAAATAGCTAACTAATTCTAAGAAGGCTGAGAAGGCTGAGAGTTTTACCACTGGGGTTTAAACAACGATCTGGCGCTGACAGGTTGTGGAGCCTCCGCTGATATGCCATTAGTAATGGCTGATGGAAATCAGGTGTGTAGCAGAGGAGGGTGCCCAACTGATTGCAGCAGGTGGAGGTTGAGCCGGGAGCCGGGAGCCAGGAGTGACAGCCACCACGCCCACACAGACTGGAGAATACAACCACCACAGTACCCCCCCCCCTTAAGGGACGCCTCCAGGCGGTCTACCAGGTCTACCAGGGTTATCCCGGTGGAAGTCCCATACCAGAGATGCGCCCACAATGTCTCGCCGGGGAACCCAACACCTCTCCTCTGGAACATAGCCCTCCCAATCTACAAGATATTGGAATCCCCTTCCACGGCGACGAACGTCCAACAATCGCCTGACGGTGTAGGTTGGGTGATTATTGATGATGCGGGGGGGTGGGGGAACACTCACTGGAGGAGACAAAGGACTGCTGGCAACAGGTTTCAACAGAGATACATGAAATGTCGGATGAACCTTCATGTGTGAGGGAAGCTTGAGCTTCATACCGTGGAGTAAGTTTCTTCGACTCTGTCTTGAGTGGGAGATCTTTGGAAGAAAGCCAAACACTCTGACCTGGTAAGTAGTTGGGGGCCGGGGTCCTGTGGCGGTCTGCGATGAGGCGGTTGCGGGCCGCAGAGCGGAGCAGGGCTGCTCGGGTGTCCCTCCACACCTTACGACAGCGACGAAGGTGGGCCTGAACGGAGGGAACAGCAACTTCCTCTTCCTGGGCTGGAAACAGAGATGGTTGGAAACCCATGGCACAATGAAAGGGTGAAATACCTGTGGCTGCACTTGACAGGGAGTTGTGGGCATATTCGATCCATGGCAGATGTGGGCACCATGACGAAGGGTTCCTGAAAGCCACACAACGAAGGGCCGCCCCCAGATCCTGGTTGGCCCGTTCCGTTTGCCCGTTCGTCTGAGGATGATAGCCAGATGACAGGCTCACCGATGCTCCCAGAGCCTGACAGAAGGCCTTCCAAACGTGGGAAATGAACTGGGGACCCCGGTCAGAGACGATGTCGGTGGGGATCCCATGAAGTCGAACTACATGGTTGACCAGAAGATCTGCAGTCTCTCGGGCAGTGGGAAGCTTGGAAAGAGCCACAAAGTGTACCATCTTTGAAAATCTGTCCACAATAGTTAGGATGATGGTATTTCCTTGTGAAAGTGGAAGTCCAGTAACAAAATCCAATGCCACATGCGACCAAGGGCGACTAGGTACCGGCAGCGGGCGAAGCAGGCCAGAGGGAGACTGGTGGGAGGACTTGGCGCGGGCACATACTGTACAGGCAGCAACAAAGGCCCTGGTGTCTTGAGCCATGGAAGGCCACCAGAACCGGTGTCTGAGAATAAACAGTGTGCGATGGACACCAGGATGACATGAGACGAGAGGCGTGTGCCCACTGCAGGACCTTGGAGCGAACAGGGGTAGGCACAAAAAGACTATTAGCTGGGCAGTTACCTGGGTTAGGCTGCGTTCGCTGAACCTCCCTGACCAATGACTCAATCTCCCAGGTAACAGCCCCCACCACGCAGGAGGCAGGCAGGATAGTGTCTGGACTGGCAGCTGGTCCTTCGGAAGCGAACTGGCGAGAGAGAGCGTCAGGCTTGAGGTTCCGTGACCCTGGACGGTAGGTGAGGGTGAATGAGAAGCGGCCGAAATACAGGGCCCATCGAGCCTGACGGGAGTTAAGGCGCTTGGCAGATTGGATGTACGCCAGGTTCTTGTGGTCCGTCCATACAATAAAAGGGAGTTCAGCTACCTCCAGCCAGTACCTCCACTCCTCTAGGGCAAGTTTGACAGCCAGCAGCTCTCTGTTACCCACGTCATAGTTCTTCTCAGCTGGGGTGAGGCGGCGAGAGAAAAATGCACACGGATGCAATTTTTGGTCTCGTTCCGAGCGCTGGGAAATAACTGCCCCTACCCCGGTGTTGGAGGCATCAACCTCCACAACGAACTGGCGAGAGGAATCAGTGTGGATGAGCACAGGGGCAGTAGTGAAGAGTCTCTTTAGCTCTGAGAAGGCTGCATCGCACTCTGGGGTCCAGGAAAAAACAGTTGTAGGGGAAGTGAGTCTGGTTAAAGGACCCGCCACTCTGCTGTAGTCCCTGATGAAGTGCCGATAGAAATTGGCGAAACCAAGAAACCGTTGAAGCTGTTTAACTGAGGTTGGTTTGGGCCACCCCGCCACCGCTTGGATCTTCTCAGGGTCGGTCCTAAGCTTTCCTTCCTTAATGATGTAGCCCAGAAATGAGATTGTGTTGACATGGAATTCGCATTTCTCCGCCTTCACAAAGAGTCTGTTTTACAGGAGTCTCTGCAGCACCTGCCTGACATGGATAATGTGCTCCTCCTTGTTACGAGAGAATATGAGGATGTCATCCAGGTAGACAAAGACTGACCGGTTGAGGAGTTCACGGAGCACATCGTTCACCATCGACTGAAAGACTGCTGGGGCATTCGTCAGTCCAAAAGGCATCACCAGATACTCGAAGTGACCGAGTGGTGTGTTAAAGGCCGTCTTCCACTCGTCCCCTTCTCGGATTCTGACGAGGTGGTAGGCATTGCGGAGGTCCAGTTTGGAAAAAATGGTGGCTTCCTGGAAGGGTTCAAAGGCGGAGTTAATGAGGGGTAGTGGGTATTTGTTCTTTACAGTAATGGCATTGAGACCCCTGTAATCAATGCAGGGCCGCAGTGAGCGGTCCTTCTTGGAGACGAAGAAAAAACCAGCACCGACCAGGGAGGAGGATGGCCGAATGACACCGGCAGCCAGGGAGTAATGGATGTAACTCTCCATGGATTTTCTCTCAGGGCGAGACAGGTTGAACAGACGTGAGGAAGGCAGAGGGGCCCCGGGAAGGAGGTAAATGGGACAGTCGTAGGGTCGATGAGGAGGAAGAGAAAGAGCTCGCTGTTTACTGAACACCTCTCCTAGGTTATGATATTCAGTGGGAACAGATGACAGGTCAGGCGGCTCGATCTTGGGTGGTGGAGAGGCGGCCTCTGCTGGCGGTAGGGCAGACTGCAGGCATGAGGATAAGCAAAAAGAACTCCAACTAATGATTTTGCCAGTTACCCAATCAATCTGGGGGTTGTGTGTTCTTAACCAGGGATGGCCCAACACTATGGGGGCATGAGGTGAGGAAATTAGGTGAAACTGAATAAACTCACAATGGTTTCCAGGTTTGGTGCGGTGAGTGATTTGGGCCAGGAATTTTCCATTTAGAGCATTAGCACTAAGAGGTGAATCTAACACTTTGCAGGAAATTCCTGCCTGAGCTGCAATGTCAATGTCCAAAAAGTTCTCATCCGCCCCTGAGTCCACTAAGGCGAGCGGGGGTAGGAACTGTTGGTCGCAGCAAAGCATGGCTTCTAGCTGTATTCTGGGTCGGGGGTTGAGAGAGGAGGAAGGGCTCGCCAGAATCCCCACAGCTACTGACGAGCCTGACCTTTTGGCAGATTAGGACAGGAGGAAACGAGATGACTGGTTTGGCTGCAATAAACACATTCCCCAGCCTGGATCCTTCTAGCACGCTCAGATGGTGAGAGGCGGGCCCTTCCCACTCGCATGGGCTCATCTCCAGGGGATGAGACTGAGTAAGGAGTCGGGAAAGATCTGGGGATTGGGGTAGTGGCAGTGCCAATTTGGGGATCAAGTGAGGAGTAGCTGGGATTGGAGTGACGGCTAGTCCTATCCCTACGTCTCTCTCTGAGGCCATTATCAATCTTAATGGCTATGGCAATTAAATTATCCAAGCTACCTGGATCATCCCTAGCCGCTAGCTCGTCTTTAATTGCTTCGTTCAGCCCCTGAAGAAAAGCATCCTGCAATGACTCGTTATTCCAGCGTGAGTCGGAAGCAACTGTTCTAAACTCAACTGAAAATTCGGCTACACTACGGGAGCCCTGCCGGAGAGAAAGAAGGCGTCTGGAAGCGTCCCTCCCCCGTACCGGGTGATCAAAAACTTTTTTCATTTCGGAAATGAAAGTATCATATGACCAGCAAATTTGTGGCTGGCTCTCCCTAACAGCTGTAGCCCAATCTAAAGCCCTCCCCCTCAACAGACTCATTACATATGCTACCCTAGCCCCATCTGTGTGATAAGTACTAGGCTGCTGCTCAAAAACTAATGTACACTGGAACAAAAAGGCTCTACAAATACCCAAATCTCCAGCGTATCGCTCCGGTGTGGGAATGACAGCCTCTCGTAGCTGATGGAGGGGTGCGGCAGGAGGGGGGGAGGGGCTGTCGGCTGTGCAGCGGCCGGGGAGGGGGGAAAGCCTGTGAGGTGAGCAGTTCTACCTGCGTGCCGATCCTTTGCACATTAGCAGAGAGGTTCCGGAGAGTCTCCACTGCCTCACGGAGAACTGTATCGTGATGCCCGACGAGAGCGCCTTGATTGGCCAGGGCTTGGCAGAGTTCGTCCGCAGTCTTGGGCTGGTAGCTGGTGTCCGCTGGGTCCATACAGGCCAGATCGTTCTGTTATCTGAGAGGACCCAAACGCAGGACACGGCAGAGTGTTACAAAGGTTTTATTTTGAGGAGAAGGAGCGTGGAGAGTAATCCGGTTGCTGGCGGCGGTTGAGGTGGAGGAGCGTGGAGAGTAATCCGGTTGCTAGCGGCTGTTGAGGTGGAGGAGCGTGGAGAGTAATCCGGCTGGAGAGTAATCCTGGAGCACAAGAAGAACAGGTAAGAAGAACATTCAAGTGTAGCGGAAATAGCTAACTAATTCTAAGAAGGCTGAGAAGGCTGAGAGTTTTACCACTGGGGTTTAAACAACAATCTGGCGCTGACAGGTTGTGGAGCCTCCACTGATATACCATTAGTAATGGCTGATGGAAATCAGTTGTGTAGCAGAGGAGGGTGCCCAACTGATTGCAGCAGGTGGAGGTTGAGCCAGGAGTGACAGCCACCACGCCCACACAGACAGGGGAAGGGAAAACACACACAAGGGAGGTGGCTGGAGAATACAACCACCAGAAGTAGTTTCAGAGTTTGGCATTTAGGGACTTAATCAGCACGCCTGTTTAATTTCCCCGGAGAATAATTTCCCTTGTTAATACGATCTTGTTTTTCTAATTAACAGCGGGCAGATTTCTTTGTAGTTTCACTTTTATGTTAAATATAAACAGAAACTTATTTTCTCAGTGCACGGTAGGTAAACATGTGCTTTACCATCTATTTAATTCATAAATATATTTTTCATATTAAGTTTTTGTAAAGCTAGAGAAGAAAACAACATCTTTAAAGTGTGTGCATATTGACTTTAACATGCGTTTCACAAAACAAGTCTCACCTCCACGCTGTTTTGAGACTCAACAGATAGTAGAAGCGCTGCGAATCATTTTGGCAGATGCTATCTCTGTCACTGTTGTACCTGTGTTTGTATCTGTACTGCTGTGTTTGTCTCCCGCTCTGTCTCCCTGAGGCTTATTTCTTTTTAAAAACCCTTCATTTAAAATGTCCCCTAACACTGAGGAAGACATTAAACAGCAGGCTCAGGTGTCAGATGAGACATCCCATTCAGGGAGATAAATGGATTTCTGCTACGTTAAAGTTTTTCCAGTCACTTCACATTATGGAATCTATGATCGGCTCAAGGACAAATGGGAACGAAGTTTGAGCTCACAATGTGTTGGATCGAATCAGAAAATTACTCTGTGAATTCACCCCGGGATGACTGCTATTACTACTTAAGTTATTATCTTAAACTGGCACTAGAGCATCCAAGAGCCCTCTAGACTCTAGATAACTTGTCATTTCCTGTGGGTGAGGTTTGTTCTGTTAACTTTGTTCTGTTTGTATATGTCCAAAATAACTATTGTTTTTGATGAGGAATTTTGGTTCACATTGGGTTTATTCAGTACATGATTTTGCAGTGCACTGTTTATGTCCAATGTTAGGTTAGTTGGAATTCACCAAAGGTAATAAACTGGGTTGTAGAAGCAAAATGTTTTATTCGATTCTTTGAAGCAACTCATAATTTGCCCTTCATTTCCATCTTAAAAGACTCAACGTGAGGAACCGAGCCGGCCTTTTTCAAAGCATTACGTCACATTTCATTCAGCTGAGGCTATAAAGTGCCACCTACAATATGTGGAATAACCCATGAAAATAAAAATTCATTACAAAAAGAAAAATGTAGATAGATTTGCTTCAAATAACCCAAACCATTGTAGTAAGTAGTGAGCAGATTGGCAGATGCAGAGCAAAGTGCAGGGTTGTATGGTTTGGCCTGGATGTGGAAAGATTCCCTTCACTGCACGTGGGTCTGGGCCAGTATCTTAAAGCGGATTTGGGCAGCGACTGGTAACCAGTTCAGGGAGCAGGCAAGCAAGTGTGGGAGAACTTGGGGAGGTTGAGAACCAGTCGAGCTGCTGCATTCTGGATTGGCTGCAGAGGTCGGATGGCACTTGCTGGTAGGCCAGCAAAGGATGGAAAAAGTACTGTATGAAGCCTGCCGGAGAAAGCAACACAAATGTTGCACTCCCCGGGAATTGGACCCTTGGCTCTGTGGCTGCATTTAAGGTAACTGCTTACTGA
Source organism: Gymnodraco acuticeps (assembly GCF_902827175.1). Taxonomy (NCBI): domain Eukaryota; kingdom Metazoa; phylum Chordata; class Actinopteri; order Perciformes; family Bathydraconidae; genus Gymnodraco; species Gymnodraco acuticeps. The sequence goes on from NW_022990274.1 coordinate 4,350,461, forward strand.
ATCTTTGTCTGTGAGCCAACCGCTCTTCTAGCCTGATGGCAGCGGTGAGTTTTGGGGTATTTTCTGGTTTTTCTCTGCTTTGAATGTAATCCAACCTGAAGGCCATCGTAGTTCTTTACACTATTGGAAGAGAGGGGCGAGCAATTGGTTGCAACAACACCACTAGATTAATTCTGTTCAAATACATTGCTCCTTAATGTCTATGTGTGTGAAAGAATATTAGGTGAAATTATTATTTATAAACCTGAATAAAAAATGTAGGTCACTGCTATACAGTAGGCCTACAGCATGATTTTGAATTCTACGGTATAGTAATACATAAAAACGTAGATGATTAATCCCTAATTAAAGTTAGATAATTTCTCCTTATTTTTAAAAAGGAATCCAAGTTACATTTTAAAAGACAATTCATAGCAATGTATTGAAACCGTCTCTGGTAAAGGTTAATCCCATATGAGGTCTAGCAATGACCTTTCCACAATGCTAACATCCAGCAGACTGTCAGAGCACAGAAATATGTTCACTCAATCTTCCTTTAGCCATTACGCATAGCAGCACCGTCTGAATAAATATGTCTATTTAATCTGTTAGCACAGGCATGTTAATGACGCAATCATAAATTGGCGAGGGAAAAAAGCTAGGAGACAGAACAAGCTCTATTATTAGGATCCATTTTCCTCGGGCTGCCATGCGAAGAACATTTATAAACATAATCCCCGGATCCCTTCATGCTATTTAGCGGTGCTGATGTGTTTGAGAGACGGGGTATTGAGAAACTCATTACATCCGCTGTCACTTCCCTCAGGTGTTGTGAGTAACGACTCCTCACCCACTGACACTGCAGAATCCATCGCTGCCCATTTGAAACCCGGGCTGAGTTACAAATTGATTCCTCGGCTCAGGTTTGAGGGCGATCTTGCTTTAATTGCGTTGCTATTTGTAAAAATGGTTCGTATCGTCATTTAGCTCCGTTTCTTCCCGTTGAGTGGGTATGACACATTCATAGGTTGTTAAATGTTAAGAAGCCCTGAGACACAGTTTCGTGAGAGAAAAAAAGAAGCCCTTAACAGGAAAGCGGAAAGGAGTATCACAACAAAACAAACCACATTTTTGCACAGATGGAGAAAAAAGGAATTTAAACTGCGAAAGATTGTACAAAACCTTTTCATTCATATGTTCCTCATAAACACAGGAGAAAAAACTATTTTGATAAGACTTAGAAGATTGATCACCAGAATTGTTTTTCTCTCTGAGAATGCCTCTCAGAGCTTCTGTAGTCATCCCAAAAAATATATGTTGGCAAAAAGATGTGCCTTGGCCTTTTGTGTTGCTACAGTCAGTACTTACACAAGAATGCTACATAAAGGTGCTTATGTTAGAGAACATAAACACAATTTTCCAATTTTGATTTCCTGTTTCTATTTGATGTTTAAGAGGTCAGTCACATCTATGGCCAAGGATTAGTTTAATTTATTTTTTATTTGTTCCGTTCATGGTATGCAAAAGTTAATGTATAATAATTGTTAACAAAACATTTCTCTGTAAACACACCATTGACCGAAAAGGAGCAGGAAGAAGAAAAAAATCTTATATTAGTCGTGGCTGTGGTCCTGGATCATAGGTCCTGGGTGGATATCCTCGTGGATTCATCTTCCTATTATACACACATGCATTTCCAAACATTTGGACTACCTATGTTGCAAATGTATTATCTTTTCAATTTACACACAGCATCTATTGCACGTCTGTCCGTCCTGGGAGAGGGATCCCTCCTCTGTTGCTCTCCCTGAGGTTTCTCCCATGTTTCCCCTTTAAACTGTGGGTTTTCTCTGGAAGTTTTTCCTTGTACGATGTGAGGGTCTAAGGACAGAGGGTGTCGTATTGTCATACTGATATTCTGTACAAACTGTGAAGTCCACTGAGACAAATGTAACATTTGTGATATTGGGCTATATAAATAAACAGTGATTGATTGATATTACCTGCCCCTTTCTAAAAAAAACGAAATACATAGAAATAGATGGTCTATCCTTCATATTTTCTTATTCACAGCCAAACATAACAGTATTTTAGGATAATAAGAGAAACACAAAAAATACTTATTTCCCACTTGACAGTTAACGGAAAGAAAAAAAAAGAAAAAAAACAGCAACACCAAAACATCACATGTATAAGAAAAAGTGCAACACCCTCATCTGAGACCTATAGAAGAAGGTGGAAAGTGGCGCATAATAATAATAATAATAATAACATTAAAAATGGGACCTGCAAATAAAGAACAGACATCACATCAAAGACATCAACATTATTTACCAATCCAGGGCCAGAGTACAGATTTATTCACATTCTGCTTCAAATAGTCCCATTTTTCTTAATGTATACAATTTCTTTAACTGAAATATACATATACAATTCTTTAGATCAGGGGTTTTCAAAGTGTGGGAAGGTGAGCCTCCCCTCAGAGAACATGAAAACAGCCGCACCCCCCCTCCCAATTAGTATTGCTGTTATTATTATTATTATTATTATTATTGTTGTTGTTGCTATAATGCAGGGGTATTCAATTGTATTTCAAAGAGGTCCAGTAAGAGAAATGTAATTAAATGCACTGTTTTCGCTGTCTACCTTCCGCCATTTGAAATTACTCCGACTGTTTCTCTCCTCTCGTATCTGTGTGTGTGTGTGTGTTTGAATCTATCGTGCTGACTGCACCGATTTGATTGGTTGAGTAGCGTCACCTCCTTAAAACAGTAAACAATAACTTGTTTAAACATTTTTATTTTTATGTTTTAAACATATTGTATAAAACTTCCCCACTACTTGGACTATTCCTTGCACCCCTCTAGAATAAGCCCGAATGGTCTCAACCATATTGCATCAGTAACGTGCACTTGTTGTTATTATAACAAGATCGCAAGGACACTGGTAGTGATCGGACAATTGAGTGTTGTTCAATATGTGTAGTGGAACATGCGTGTGCGCAGGGGCGTAGCTGGAAATTCTGGGCCCCATGAAAGAATCTATTTGTGGGCCCCCAATCCATGCGAGTGCGCGCGAACGCTAAACATTTTTTGGCCATTTATTTATTGCATTGCACTAGCTTTTTTGCTGTAGCGGCCGGGTTGCTGCCTTTCTCAGCAGAGTGCTAAAGCCCTACCTGTTACACGCGCAAGTAATTCGAGGAGGCGCGAGTGACAAGTGTTGAGCTATTGATGGGGACAATTCAGGATTCTTGGATACTGGTGGGGTCATGACCTTGCGTCCACCCCCTAAACGACACGATGAAACCCAACCTCGAAAACCCTGTTGAAGTTAATGAACTGTAATGGACTGCAAGAAATCAACATGCACTGACTATCAACTTTATCTTCTGTCTATTTAATTGAAAATTACACCCAATACAGGAATGAACAAACAACAAATCTCAACATTCTTTGACTTATTAAATTAAGATTTGAACAACACAAGGACAAAAGTATATATTAACTGAAGATTTGAACACAATTATAAAACAATAAACTCTCAGTCATTTAAAATACTCTGTAAAGAAAGGGAGAGAGGGGGGAATATATTATCCAAGTATTTGTGTCTTAATTTGTTATGTTATCCTACACTTTAAGCTGACTGATATTTCCATTACCTGTAACTCTTGTGTCTCTTTCTCTCCTTCTCTGCCTCCTCCCTGAGTCTGCACTGTCACCACCACATCATTCTACACAGGAGAGCAATAATACACGTATGAATACACTGAACTGGGTTGAATACATGATTTTTTCTTTTTTCTGCCATGTTCTACCTGGTTGGCTGGCTACACACACACACACACACACACACACACACACACACACACACACACACACACACACACACACACACACACACACACACACACACACACACACACACACACACACACACACACACACCACACACACACACACACACACACACACACACACACACACACACACACACACACACACACACACACACACACACACAGTGTGCAGGTTAGTTACAGTAGGAGATGGGCTTCTATCATATTATCTTCTATAATTCATTCTTCTTTTATTTTCATTTCAGGTAGTTGTACCTTAAGAGAATTGAAGGCTGGCATCTGTAAATGCAGATAGATATAAGTACTTTATTCTTATTTTATTATCATTATTTTCTTTCCAATTAAATGAAATCAGAAAATAAGTGGTATATGATGGAAAATATGAAAGTCAATGCTTGAAGGAAAATGGACTTCGGAAATCAGTTTTTAATTTTTTATTTACTGTTCTGTAAAAGTCTTGTCGAATGTAATGTTTTATGTTTTGTGTGGACCCCAGGAAGACTAGTTGTTGTCATGCAACAGCTAATGGGGATCCTAATAAACTCAAACTCTAATGGGCTTCGATCTACCAGGTAGCTAGCTAGTCAAACACACACACTGGTTGATGTTACTAGCTAGCTAGCAAACGTCAGCTAACCGCTAGCTAACATAAAGAGTGACCTGTAATTCAATGCAGCGAAAATGAAGAGAAGGTGATGATTATAAATGTGTTGTATTGTATTGAGTGGTAGAAGTAAAGACATGTCTAACATATTCTTTGTTTGAACAACTTACTGAAAAGGTCTGCCACCAATGACAGACTGGTCGCGGTGATTTACACTCAGCCTACCTGCATCAGGACTGCTGTGGGTGGGAGGCAGTTGATCAAACCATTGTGAGTGAAATGCGGGGCGGGGTCACAATCTTTGGAAACTTAAAAACTCGCTATTAAGTGTCTATAATCAGCACAAGTTCTTTCATTGCGTATTATTAATTCGATTGAAATTTACATACTTATGTTTACAGTGATATATTGGGGGGGACATATCATATTTTTCATATGATCAAAAAGTGGGGGTGCAAAAGCACACGTTTGCTCCCCCAAGGTCAATTGTGGGGATGCACCTGCTCCGCTTGCTCCATTGCTCAGGCGCCCATACCATGCAATGAATGAAGGGAGGGGTGCTCATTCTGTCAAACAGAGTAACAAGCACCTGTTTGTTTCTCTTGTGACGTTTTTTTTTAATACAGGCAATTATACTTTTGAGTCATCTACATTAACTTACTTTAGGATAATAATAAAACCATATTAATAAAAATATAATAATAGTGTTCTCTGCCCCCCCCCCCCTCCAGTGCTGGGCCCTTGGAATCATCCTAACCTCCCCCCCCCCCAGCTACGCCCCTGCGTGTGCGTGCATGAAAATATACCACACACCCAATTACAATTGCATGTTCAATTCACTACCCTGGAAGTTAATAAAGTTGTTAAAGTTGGAACAGCCTGTGGACAGCCGTTCTTCCTTGCATGTCAGTCGCCGACACCAGAGGACAGGAACATCTAGCTGCAGCACGAACCGTATATTTTCGCACGCCGTGTTCTCAATATTTTTTAAACATTTTCAACATTGTGGATACTGAAGTAAATTGAAGTAAAGTGTTACGGCAGAAAGTTTAATACAGCGTATTACAGGTAGATTCATTTTATTATGTCACCTGATATATAAGAAGTGTGTTTTTATATATTCATGTGTGTACTTAATTACTTTGTATTTAATTGTAGCAGTTTATATGAACAAGAAGCTGGAGATATGAGAAGTGAAAACTTCCCTATTAGGATAAAGGGAGAGGGGAAATATGAAATATCCTTATATGGGTACAGCGTGGCAAACATCTGGAGGACAGCAGAGTAGAATGTGTGTGTGTGTGTTCATTGCAGTAGCATATAGGCTGTGTAGGAACTGCTCAATTATACCGGTGTTTGTGTTTTATTTCTTTCTTTCTGTTTTATTCTTTCAGGTTGTGAGTACTAAATTGCCACAACATTGTGAAGTAGTTGGCTTAAATGTGCTTAATTACTCTGTGTGAAATAAGGAGCAGGTTTGCATGACAGGAGACTAGAAATGATGGTGGAGGGAGCCAGAGAGGGAAGTCTCTGCAAAATGTGTGTGTGTGTGGAGGCTTCCACCAGATAACGAGCTTGTTATTCAGAGCAGGTTCGTGCCGGACACCAAATGTCTGTGTTTACCTCAAATGTTAAAAGACTCTTATTTCCGGGTCCTCGGTTGGCTCGCGCTGATTCGCTACGAAAAAGCTCATCGTTTTTATATCACCCAATGAATGGACTCTATGGGAGGAGAATCCGGCACAACTCCTCCCCGTTCTTTTTGCATGTAAGTCTGTTGTGTCCTTAGATCGGTCTCTTTCCTCCTGCCGTCAAGATGATGATGTTCTCCCGGCATTAGGACCAGAGCAGGGGTGGGCCTATACCCCTTTTAAAAGTGTATTGTATTCTTACCTTTTATCATTAAAATAGATTATTGTTTAACCCTGTATCTGGTGCTCTGACCCAGCTCACCAAACGACACGCGGAACCGAGGTGGATTTCAGACCCCTCCCACTCCAACAATACATCCTTATATGCTCCCGGCAACACACTGAACGTCAACTTTGCCTCCTTATTACACTCACCCCATACTTTAGTGGGAACACCAATGAGTCTGCGTCTTTGATGCACACAGGAATAAACGCAGATCATACTCTGGCTGAAGCCTTGACCGGCACTTGCTTTTGGTCAATGCGGAAAACCTGCACTCACACAGGTAGGTGTACAGCCTTTTTGGCGAGGTGGGGGAACTCGGTCTCCACACACAGCCGAAAGTGGGCAAGTGTCACTTTACTCGTCTTTTTCTCGTTCTTTTTTGTCTCACGCTGCGCCTCCCCTGAAGCTATCTGGCGCCCCCCAGGGGAGGCGCGCCTCACACTTTGAAAACTGCTGCTTTAGATCCTTCTGTTGAGAATTCCACAATTTTACACCAACCACCGAAATACACATTTGCTTTAGAGTAGTCCTTGCATAAGGATGCTTAAATTAAATGTCCTTTTGTGGTCTTCCTTGTCTGATCCAACAGTTGTAAATATACTGGTAACATTCCGTTTTTTGCCCTGTGCATTACTAATAATGTCTGCAGCTCAGCTATGTCTTTGAGTTTCAAGAGTCCTGACTTGACCTGAAAAAACAGTCTGTTGGTGTGTTCTCTTGAATCAGCTTTATGAATTATTCTTACTGCCCTTTTCTGTAATATTGACAATGGCTTTTTGTTATTATTTAGGGACAACCTGTTAAGCCCCAAGCTTCTTTTTCAGGTATCAGGCTCGAAAATTACATTTCCAGAACAAATGACCATATCTACACTTCTAAAAGGGGAAAATTAATAATCTTTTTTCTCAAAGTAATGATAAACCTGTGAGTTGGATGTAGAAAAGTCAGAATCAATATAGATGTTTTTTATTTTAAAGAAAATTCAGATTGAACATAGTAAATACATGTAAATTAGTGTCCGTCCAAAAATAATGTTTTACTTATAGTGAAAACCACCCTTGGATGATGGGTTAGTAGGCTAAAAGCTTTAGTAATCCAAAGTACAACATATAATAAGTACCCTGTATCAACATTGATGCAAAACAAGTAACATTTGACCTTTTTAGAGAGGTTTAGCAAAACAACTCCACCTCTGGGGTCATTTGGGTGGAAATGGGCGTTTTTGCCGTTTCTCTGGAACCCATTGGTCGATTTTGATGATTGACATCTCTTTTGAACCGTTAGAGCCAATATAATCGAAGGGGGATTTCCACATACACACCAACGTTACCATTGAGAAGTGGGGGCTATGCGCACGCAGTTTGCCTAAAGCGAAACCTCTGAAATCTGAAAACTAGGTTTATTGCTGATGGATTATCAGAAATAATTTCAAAGTGACACAGACACATTGGATTAACCTACGGATTAACCTTCAGCAGCGTTTTTATCGTTGTAATGCCATTGAAGACCACTTTTGATCAGCCAACAACGAAGGTAAGACATATTGCCGTGTTTGCTACCTAATGCACGTGTTGTGATGTCTGTTTTTGTTTATATTGTCGCAAGTTCTTATCATGGAGTGATGATACAGATACCTATCGATTCTGTGTATTCTCACAATGCTAGTCGATGGGTTGGATTTGCATTTACGATAAGTAATAAGGGTTTTATGAGTGAGTTCTGTGCTAACGGCGTTAGCATTTTTTCGCTCAGGGCTAATTCAGAGGCTCAGCGTGAGTCTTGTGTTTTATTTTGCTAAAAATGGTTCATATCAACAGTTAGCTGAATTTCTTCCCATTACATGGATATGAAACATTCATAGTTTATTAAATATTAAGAAGCCCTCACTGACGCTGTTTCCTGCAGATGATGCGTTTTTCTGCCCGCCGACGGGCGGAACAGGTTAACTTATTTTCATCAAACCATCTTTTAAGTTTGACCATTTCATGTCCAATACACTTTTCTAAAAATGTTTAAGTCATCTCCTGAACACAAAACACGTGTGTTGTCTGCAAACAACACAAATTGCAATAATGTTGACGTTTCACATATGTCATTGATGTACAAAATCAAAAGTTTAGGCTCTAAAACCGAGCCCTGTGGGACACCACATTCTATGTTCATACACTCCGATGTACTACCAGCTAATTGTACATATTGTTGTCTGTTGTCTGTTTAACGTTCCCATGAAAAAACATCAACTTCAAAGGAAAACTACATGTCAAGAATACACAATGCTTCAAAAACAAGACATATATTTATTTGAACTGCAGTTAAGAATATTAAGCTTTGCCACTTCAATGAGTATTCTTAGGTTATGAGCTCATTCTTAAGTTTTTAACAGAAGATTATCCACACACTAAGCCTTGAATATTAATACATATTTGAGTGGTGTTCATAATCTCTTTGTATTAATTCCCTCAACCTGGTGTCAACCTGCTTTCGTTTGCCTGCCTGCCAGAGCAGCTTGGCCGGGGAGAAGTGATTTCAGAGCGGAGGAGCTCGGGTTAATCCTCAGAGCCACTGGGGGGGGTGTGAGGTGGGCTGGAGCCAACAAACTGCAGCCTGCCAACCCCCGGCTCCATGAGCAGCATCTCAACTCAGATCCAGCTCATTCACAGCCGCCGACCTTAGCTCTGATCCCACCCGGCTGGTGTGTGATTAATCAAGAGACTAAAAAATATTAAATATCAGTCAGAATCATAGGAACAGAATACTTCATTTATACTAGGATAAGGGGGTTAAGTGACAGTTGCTTTATTATGATAAAAGATAAATATATATACATTTTTAAATATCTATATAAATATAGGAAGTCAAAGTGAAAGTGTGAAGAAAAACATAAATTAAAATTCATTTAAAAATAGAAAGTTCAAGTAAAATGTCTGATAAATCATAAAAAAGTAAGAATATTTATATTCAAACAATAATTCAAATTAGCAATATAAATAAACATTTTATAAAATACATGCAGTATACTGTAAACATAAAAAGTTTAAGTAAAATGTCCAATAAAAGATAAAATAAAAAACGTCTTTACTGTATATTCACACAATAATTAAAACGTTAGAATTTGCAATAACAAAATACAATAAAATAGTCATATAAATATAAAAAGATAAAGCTTGAATAAAAGTTCAAATAAAATACTAATATTTATACAAACACAATAAGTTAAAGTACAAATGTTATACATTGTTACAGTATACCATGTATAACAAAATACAGTGTGTATCAATTAGTCTTTGAGGATTTCACTGTTTCATAAAAGATGAAAAGAGTTCCTTTGCAAACGAGATGTTGCTTTTTGGTTAAAAGTGTTTGCACAAGCCACCTGATAAAAAAGTTCAGCCGGTACGTTGCATCATATTTCAAGTTGCTGGAAATGTGAATACTCGTGATTATGCAGGAAAATCTAGGCAGATAATTGGAAGAGGAAAGCAGAAAGGCTTTGGAAAGAGACACAATTCAATCAACTTCACATTTCCCCGGCTCTTTGATGTCAATACTACACATGCTTCTCACGTCAGACTCTTTGCCAAGACAAACCTATCTGAAAAAAAGAATGTGCCTTTTTCATTTGGAATGCATACAAGTCTTAATCTGTTTGCGCTCACAAACAAAGGGATCAGTCACATCCCAAGTGCATGGAAGGTGTAGCCAAAAGTCAAAACGTGCTCAATTAAAGCGGATATTACGTTTTTCCTCACTTTGTCCGTATAACGCCTACAGCTCAATCTTTCTTTTAGTGAGTAGATATTTGAAGAGAATCATGGAGTATTGAAGCTGCAGTCTTAAAATGTAGCAACACAAAGACATGTTAAAACGTTTAAATAAGTAAATAGATAGAAGCTTCAATCAAAATCCCTTTTTAATGGAGTTTAAGGTCGCATTCACACCTAATAGTCCGCTTCTCTGGTGCGCACCAGACGACAGTTTGTTTGACATTGTTTCATTTTGCGTTCACATGCTCAAAACTCAAACAGACTATAAACTTTAAACACAAGTCATGTGCACTGAAATGCTGTTCAACAATTGGTCAGACATTAAGTGGGTAAAACCGCAAATCCCGGCAATTTCTACCGGAGCCTCCGCCATGGAGCATCGGCACTTTCGGCAGCTTATTTTCATACTGTTGTTAATCTGGAGATCAACAGACTCTAGCGGCCCGCGCATATGATTATACAAACAGACAACGTCCGTTAAAAAACATTATTATAACACATATAATGAGAGACTTTCTGCAGTCAGGAGGAGGTTTCACCAACGACAGGGGGCTCTTACTTTTATGTTTAGTTGACGGAGCATTTTTACTTTACACCATGGGCGTCGCAGCCATAATATGAGGGTGGGACAAGTCCCCCCCACTTTTTCAAATGATTAGTTTAGACCCCCCCACTTTTACCATGTGGAAAGTCCGTGAATCGGTCTCTCCACTCGCCGCACTTTGTAGAGCGCTGTGTCAGTGCTTCATATCAAAACCATTCCACTTGCTTATTGAGAGAATGCCCAAATCAATGAAACTCCGTACCATGTTTTCACTGCTACTTTGTACCAAGGCAGATTCTCCCATAGCGCGCGCATGTGCAAGGAGTGTTGTCATAGTTGGACAGCTCATATCTGTTGTATGAAGTGATGCCGGTAGCGGAGGTAAGGCACACACACCAAGTGTTCAGGAAATGGTTAATACAGCGAAAATCAAAGCTGACGATCTCTTGGTTTGATATGTTTTCTCCCCCAGACAACATGGACATAAGAAAATGTTTTCAAGTCATCAGCTGGTAGCAGTTAATCAGTTAACAGTGATGGCGGCGGAGGGGTTTCGTCTTTATGTCATGATAGAGAGATACAAATACTGAATAGTTTAGATGAGAAAAGGCATCGAAATGCCAGGTTACTAGTATTTATCATGTAAACAGGGAACATGAATAACCCGATCTCTCTGTGCTCATGTAAACACCATATTCCCAATATGATCATAACCGGGATAATACTCATAAACGGCTTACAGATGTCCATGTAGAGACGCAGTCAGTGTTTTTAACTGGACTGGAGCCTCAGTTCGATAAGAGATTATTTTCTGAGTTCTTTAACTTCGGTACTCTCTCTCAAAATGGTAATGTGCATTATATTTGAATTATACTTCTTATCATTCAGAAGCTTTTTGTGTGTGTTTATGTTTTACTGAGTGCTAATAGGCAATTTCCATCCCAGTATTCAGTTAACTATTTATTTGCTGTGCACATTACATAGACTAGCTAATATTCTACCTACTGCTTGGGACTTTGAGTCTTCAAAATGTCTAATGTCACAGACTGGGACTTACTTTAGAGTCAGTTGTATTTACATTCAGTATGACTTGTTATGATTCAATGTGAAAGAGTATACTGCTCAATAAATAATGATCACTTCACCACCTCTCTTGACATCTAGGCGCTTGAGAGTGAGTCAGAGGCAGATCACAGGGACAGTGGAGAGAGGTCCGTTGCTGAGGTGAGTGATGAAAGGGAAATGACAGTTTAGAGTCAATTGTGATGTGGACTCTCATCCCAGAATGTTAAGGAAATCAGTGGGGATATTGAACAGGAAGCATTTCAGTCAAGGGGCATCATGTGGCCAATATAGACAGAAGAGCAACATTTAAGTCAATGATACCATTCCTAGGTGAACTTAACATCTGTATGGAGTCAGATCAGTCTCAATATTAATAAATGCTCACAGAAGGATTCACAAATGTATTTTGCGATTTATATATAAATGACTCTCCACAACAATATCTCTCAATGCACTCACAAATATGTATTGTTGTATATTATAAATGTACAAAAAATGGGCATTTAAACTGATTTTTATTCATTCAAAGACGGCTCTGAATTAATAATCAAATATGTTTCCTTTTTTTACTACTGGATGAAATTACAAAATGTACCCATCATTTTCCATCACAGGTCAAATCAAACCACCTGATAAAATGCACCAGAATACAGGACATCTTTTTTTTTTAGACCCCCCCCCCACCCCGTTAAAAATGTCCCCCCCACATTCAGGATGCTTCCTACACTCATGCTTTACACGACACTGTTCAACACTTCATTCTGCTTCACTCTTTAATATAAGGAACAAATCCCTTTATGTATCAAAGTAAAAGTTGTGGTTCTGCAAGAAAACATATTATATCATTAATTTATTGAGTTTATTTATACTTTAGGAAGATACTGCCAAGTGACAGAAGCAAGCAAAAATCGTGGCCCAATCCTCAGTCCACATTATACCATACCCAGTATCACAATGTCAGCATGTGTAGACAAATGTAATGACTTCAAAATAATTGCAATATACAAGTGTGAATAACTGTAGCAATATTCTTTCCAAGCAATAACCTAGCCAACAGACTCTTTTCTGAACAAACCCAGCATGGAACATTCTAACTTAAGGCAATGTTTGAAAAAACACACTGTCAACTATTTTAGCATAGAAATATGCAAATCCAACATGTGAAAGGTATTAGTGGGCGACATGTGGATGGTAATGTCATGCTCATAGCAGATGACGCAAGGTGAGGGCCTTTCTGGGGATTGGGCTCTCTGCCTCCTTCAACTGCAATTCACGCAAGTTAGGAGAACTGGCAGCTGTACATTTTATGTAGGCAGGTGGATGTGAATGCACAGGACTAAAGGCTAGGAACATTTGCAGAGATGTACGGGTATATGTAATATATTTATATATAAGCTATGACTATGAAAATATCCAGTTGAAAATATGGTTTATGATCCATAGCTCATGAAAAAATGTAACCGCCCTATAGGGGTGACAGCAAGTGGCCAACTATCTGATTATTCTATCTAAAGAGTCTGATTCGACCAATCTCACAATTGAATCGTTAACACACTTAAATGCGCCGGTGAAGATGGCCGCATTGTCTTTTGGCTCCTCTCCAACTGTGCCTTTTTTCATGCAAGCCGACCACACCAACTCCAAGAGGAACTTCTTCACATCAGAAACTTTGTGGACAATAGCCCACCGACAGACAATGGAGATCCGCTATGTCTACCTGCTGTTGTCCTACCTGAGAGCAGAGTCCTGCACGGGTCTGATTTTCAAGACCCGCACCCGCGACGTGCAATACCGAACCCGCCCCGCTACCCGCACATATTGCCAATTAGTTCCGCAACCCGACCCGACCCGTCGGCACAAGATCCGCAACCCGACCCGAACCCGCATAGCCTATGAGCAGTGAAAACGTGCAATTATTAACACACGCAGTTGCATATTTGTCTCAAAAAGCGTGGGATGTTGGTTATTTTCTCCATCTAGGATGACACAAAAAGCCTCCCAGACGTTGGATTTCGCTCTTGAGGAAGTGTTATTGAAAATGCTGTATTCTCCGCTAGAGAGCTTCACCTCAGCCATTTCGAATGTGGCGCGCACAGCAGCAGATTGATGCGCTGCAGAGGTTATGATTATGCGCGGTCCCGCGGGGGAGAGGTCTGAGGATTTTAAACATTAAACTAATTTATTATTATTTTAATATATTTATTATGCAATACCCGCGACCCGACCCGCATCATCTTTGTTTTACCCAGAACCGAACCCGGAAAAAAGCGTTTGAAAAAATACCACCCGCGAATCACCTTTTTTGCGGGTACCCGACCCGATGCAGGACTCTGCCTGAGAGACGCAAGAGGAAGACCAAGCCCGTGCCGGGCTGCTGGTCAGACTGAGGAAACGAGAAAACCGACCCCCTCTTCCGAGTATTCTTCTGGCTAATGTTCAATCGATTGAAAATGAGCTAGATGAACTCAGAAGTCGGATTGCTTTTCAACGGGACATTAACCTGTTTAACCCCATCCCTGTTTTTCAGGTCTCAGGCTCGAAAATGACATTTCCAGAACAAATGACCAGCCTTCAACACCATTAAGCCCTCCAAGCTGGTCATCAAGCTCAGAGACCTCAGGCTCAACAGCGCCCTCTGTGATTGGATCCTGAACTTCCTGACGGGTAGACCCCATGCAGTGCGGGTGGGAAACATCAAATCCTCCACCCTGATCCTCAACACCGGAGCCCCTCAAGGCTGTGTGCTCAGCCCTCTCCTCCCTGTTCACACACGGCTGCGTGGCCACACACAGCTCCAACACCATCGTGAAATTTGCTGACGACACGACCGTCATCGGCCAGATCACCGACGGCGATGAGAGGGCGTACAGAGAGGAGGTCGAAAACCTGACATCTTGGTGCCAGGATAACAACCTCCATCTCAACATCAGCAAAACCAAGGAGCTGATTGTGGACTACAGGAAGCAGCAGCGAGAGGGCCATGCCCCCATCGCCATCAATGGGACTACGGTGGAGAGAGTCAGCAACTTCAGGTTCCTCGGGGTCCAGATCACTGAGGACCTGACATGGACTCTTCACGCTTACACCATCACCAAAAAAGCTTGATAGCGGCTCTTCTTCCTCCGCAGGCTGCGAAGGTTCAACATGGACTCCAGGATACTCTGCAACTGCTACAGGTGCACCATAGAGAGTATCCTGACGACAGCTGCACCGCCGGCTCAGGAAGAATGCCCTCAGGATTATAAAAGACCCTCATCACCCCAGCCACAAACTGTTCTGTCTGCTGCCGTCTGGCAGGCGTTACCGCAGCATCCGGACTAAACCCAGATAGCAAAATACATTAATTCAACATTGGATTTTGGTTAAATTGGTTATTTTTGGTTGAGGTTGAAAAATCAATTTTGATTCGATGTGTTATTACTAGGGATGTAACGATATACCAAATATCGCGGTAAATAAACGTCTCAATACCGTCGTGAGACTGACAAAATCTACCGCGATTTAAAAAAAAAAAATTATTTAAAAAGATACAAATTAAAATGTAAACACTTTTTTTTTTTTAAACCTTTATTTAACCAGGTGGTCCCATTGAGATCATCGATCTCTTTTTCAAGAGAAACCTGTCCAACATGGCAGCAAGTAGGTTACAACATGAACATAAAACAACAGAACACAAAAGGACATCGTATTTACAGGGCTACATTTACACACCTAGAGACATTGACAAGTACCAACAGTATATTTATATCTCGTCCTGTCAATAAGCTTCACCTTCTTGGCAAAAACAGTATTGTTTTTGAAGTGGTGGAGAGACAATGCACAGTTTGACCCACTGCTGTCACCCATGGCCAAAGCATATCTCTCCGTCCAACTGAGGTGGCGTTAGACTTTTTCGATGTCCGTCATTTTGACAGACAGGATCGTAAAATGTCCGTCATAATCCCTTATTACCCGTTGGGGGTAAAGCAAAACCTCCCAGACATGTATTGATCTGTACGGCAAAGTACGGTTTGGAAACTATATCATTTCCTTTTGGAGGGCATGCATAACACGGCATAACACCAGAGCCTCGCTGCGGGGAAACGTTGGCGCTGTTCCGAGTTTGTTCTAATCTGTCAAAATGACAGACTGCTTTCAGATTTTTCCGTCATTGTTA